>NC_056742.1:281009165-281100223 GCF_019279795.1 Protopterus annectens | reverse complement strand
AAATGTTACAATGCAAAACATAAGAAAAAGAGGAAAAGTAGAAAAGACGATTAGTAATGGAGAAGTTAAAGAAAGAGAAACTGAGTTTATGGATTTCTTGTAAAGTGACATATTTAGTGCAGAAAATCTACCTCTGATAACATCACGGCAAGATTGAACAATGGATCTCCAAATTAAGGAGAAACCAGTGGAGGGGGCAAACATCTGATCAGTTGCCATATGAAGATACTTTGGAGCCTTACACAGGAAACCAGTAGAGAAGTTCAATTGGAGTTGGACAGCAAGGGAAGGAACAAGAAACTGTGCCAGCTCTGATGCAATCAATGCTGTGGAGTGACAGGCCAGTTTGTTCCCATATGAAAGAGCAATGAGTGACACAGGATGAAACTCAAGACAATGTGGCACAAAATGATGCTCTGGAACCTTCCAAAGAATGCCCACAGGAATTTGAGAAAAGAATAAGCCCACAATTTAGAAGAAAATGATCTAAAAGAGTTGCTTGATTTAATAGAGATGGACAGACATGTTAAGATCAATGTAAGAAATACACTACAGAAAGTTAATAAAACCCAAAAAGGTAGAAGTTTGATAAAACAAATGAACACAGCAATTAAGATTGTTCATAGAGACTCATGCAATATAACAGAAATAAATAGGATACATTACTGTGCAGCTAAATTAATAACAGATAAAGTCTTACCACAACAACACAGGGCAGTAAACGTAAGGTAGGTAGGGGAGAAATCAAATGCCATCATGGAAGTACTGAATAGAGAAAACTATAAAGCAATTAAGACAAGTGTCTTTATTAGAAAAGTATAGAAGAGATAACAGATCAACAAAATACTCAAGGACTGAAGTAATAAATGCAATGTGCAGTATCAGAACAGATCAGGATCTATCGTGCGTGCACTATCACAAGTAATAAATGAAAAATATCAGCACAGGCAGAAAAACTTTTAAGACATGCAGCTAAATATAAAGGAAAAGTACAAAATAAACAATTTATTGATGACCCAAAAAAGTTTTATACAGAATTGGGAAACAAGGCAAAAGGCATGAATCACCATCAAAAAATAAGAAATGGATACAGTCTGGAAAAATATCTATGAAGATCCTGTGGGACATGACAAAGATGTTAAATGGACAGAAGTAGTAAAAGAAAGAAATAAAAAGAAGTTCAAATGCCCAGGATATGAAACTGGATGAAGTATCGGCCACAGAGATGGAAACAAAGTTAAGAAAAGCTCCTAAATGGAAAACCCCAGGCCCAAATGGAGTACCTAACTTCTGGCTAAAAAGTATTAACATCCTTACATGAATATTTATCCATGAGTAAGAGTGTACCCCAAACAGACACCAACCTGGATAACAGGAAAAACAATGCTCTTACTTAAGAGGAAACCTGCAAACTATCCTAAAAACTATCGACCAATAACTTGTCTTCAGACAATGTATAAACTATACACTGGAATTGATGCCTACAGTAATTTAGAAGAAAACTCAGTCATAGCAACAGAACAAAAGGGTAACACATGAAAGTCATATGGAACACAGGATCATTTGCTGTTAAAGTCATAATGGAAAACTGTAAAAAGGGGAAGAATCTAAGTATGGCATGGACAGACTACACAAAACAAAAAAAATCATTTGACAGCATCTCACATTCATGGATAAGACCGTGCTTAAAAAATGTATAACATACATCCTACACTGATTGATTACATTATGGCGGCCATGAAATGCTAGCAAACTACTTTGCAGTTAAGTCATGATAAAGGACAAATTATTATTCCACAGATAAAAATTCAAAGGGAGATATTTCAGGGTTACTCTGTCACTGCTTCACTTTTATCTTACCCATAACCCATTAAGCTGTCTACTTAACAAATCAGGTCATGGCTAGAAATTGGGTCCGAGAAAACAACAAAGTGTAAAATAAAGACATATCTTTTTATGAATGATTCATCAGATGAGGAAGTGAAAGCACAACTGCAACTGGTCAAAACTTTGTCGGATGATATAAGAATATCATTTGGTCTTGATAAATGTGCAAAAGCAACCTTTAAAGCAGGAAAGCTGCGGCACCAAGGAAACATCAGTTTGGAACAGTGATGTGATATAAAAGAACTTGAGCAAGGAGGAGTGTACAAATATTTGGGAAATGATGAAGGATCAACAATAAAACATGAACAAATGTGAATAAATCTAAGTAAGGAATATTTTAGAAGACTAAAATTAATACTGAAAACAGTACTGACATTTAAGAACAAAGTCCAAGCTGTAAATCAATATGCTCTTCCTGTCCTAACTTACAGTTTTGGAGTAAGTGACTGGCCCCAAAAGTTGTTGGATCAGCTACACAGGAAAACAAGGAGGCTGCATCTTTCATGACTATCAAACAATTTATAAATATCAGTGCATACAAAGACTATATATTCCTCGTTCTGAAGGGGGTATGGGCCTCCTCAAAACTGATTACATGTATAGCCCTGCAATCGTAAGACTGCATACGTATCTGTTGACCTCACAAGATCCAAATGTAGTGAAATTTTTAAAACATGAGTAGAATAAGTAAGATGATTTCCCCTGCTGAGTTTAGCAGAAGCATATCAGTGTCAAGCGAGAATGGAAATCAAACCAAAAGTAGATAAAAATCAGGCAACAGAATGTGCTAAAAAACAAAAGAACATAAGGTGAAAGATCAGAAGAGAAGGAAAGAAATGTGGAAAATGCATAAAGTTGCAAGTAAAGAAAACTCTTACAACGTCATGTCAATCAGGATCAAACACAGGAATGGTTAAGAAAAAGTGAATTTAAACCAGAAGACAAACTATTAATATTGCCTGCCAAAGATGGTGGACTATGTACACATTGGTTTACAAAGCTCATTGAACATGTGGGAGAAACAGACAAATGTAGGTTTTGTAAAGGAGAATTGGAAACAGTCACACATGTTGTTGCTGGTTGTGATACACTAATGGCAGAAGAACTGTATACTGAAAGGAATAATAATGTGGCATGACTGTTGCACTGGGAATTGTGCAAACTATAATACTCAAGTAGCTAAAAAATCACTGGAAGCATGAGCAACAAAGCATTACAGAAAATGATGAAGTTTATATCACACTGGATCATCCATTACCAACAGTTCAAAAATAAATGTGAGAAAAACAGATATAGTAGTCCATGAAAAAAAAGATTAAAGTAGCATTGATCATTGAAACTGTTACACCCAGTGACTACGTCTTACGTAGAGAGAGAGACAAAGTCATAAAATACCAGGATTTCCAGGCAGAAATGAGGGTAATGTGGAAGAAGGATGCCCAGACAGTTCCAATAGTAGTGTAAGCAACAGGTCTCATAAAAAAAAAAGGATTTACAATCATACTTAGATATGTTACCAATACATGTAACCCCATATGAATTGTAGGAGGAGTAATTGCTAGGCGCACTGCTGGTGCTGCAAAGAGCTCTTCAAGCTAACATCAAAGACTGAAACGATACTAATTTCATGAACTTTAATCATACTTTGACTTAGGAATGGGGTCCATTCCCGTCATGATATTAGAAACCAAAAAGACTTGGAAAAATTAAAAAATGTGATTTTTTTTTTCCCATTACACAAATGGAACTTCACAGTAGTTGGAGTCTTAGCCTCCTTTAAAACTCTATTCAAGATGAGAAAAGCTACTGGAGAATCACGCTATTAATATATGAAATAATGATCTTTGCAAGATGGACTTAAGGCCTTGCCTCCTTGATGGAAAAAAAAATCTCTGATATGGACAACAGTGTCATCTCTAAAAGAAAGAATTAATTTTCCATCTACAAGGAGAAAAAAAAATGGCTTGATTAGTACAGACCTAACAGAACCACCTGATTCTTTCCTGCTTTTATGAGAACCTTCTGAATTAAGGAGGGGAGATAAAATGAATATAGAAATCTCTTTTTGGTTATGATTCTGTAAAAGTATTATGGTAAGTGGACTAATGACTGGGGATTCCATATCCAGAATTTCCCATCAGAATGACATCTGTTAAAAATGCCTGTGAACTAAGCTGCCACTCAAGATCCTGACAAGCTACTCACCTCAAGATGCTCATCAGCATGCTACATTTCTCCATGTAGGATTGCCATTACATAGAGAACCACTGACACAGCTGCAAGCAAATAGGCAAGCTTCTTAATGGATTGTGCGTCATCTCAACAATACCAATTTTGTCGGCTCCCAAATTATCAATGAAAACTCATCAAATAAAAAAAAGTAATCAAAACTACAGACAACACTACTTAAAAAGCTTCTGTAGAGTGGCAAGATCTACTGTAACTTCACATCTCAACAACTTAAATATACAATTCTAGGGTCACAAGTCTCAGTGGGAAGGGATTACGTCATTTCCAAACAAACTGCAACATCCTTACATACAAAGTTAGACAATTTCAGGCATGAATACTTAAGCTGTGAGCAACCAAAAGGAAACACTTCAATTTCCTGATAATTATAAGCAACCTAAAAAAGTGCAGTGAGATGACAGGTTCCCCTACTTATACAAAACATGACCTCATACTACCTGTGACTACCTGTAAGGCTCCTTATGTAAGACTCATCTTGAATGCTTTGATTGTTTGCATTATCTGTAACACCTCTCTCAGCTTGGAAGTCCTTTTGAACAAGGCAACAAAAAGAATCTTGAGTAAGTCCCTAACCCGATCTGGTCTGCGGGGACCGGTTGGATGACTCCTTTTTGAAGCAGCTTTGAGACTTCTAATGCTGCAATTTCCCGTTGACTGGGTGGCGGGTCCGGGATTTTCTTGGACGGAGGTGGGGAGTGAGAAAAGGGGATGGCGTAACCTCCGGCGATAATTTGAAGCACCCATCGGTCCTGAGTGATACCTTCCCAGGCTTTTAGGTGCCTCGAAAAATGACCCCCGACTGGCTCCGGAGCTGCACAGTCGGGCAATCCCTCAGGGATTGTGAAAGGCTGAAGAGCCACGAAAGGACTCGCAGTCTCCAGTGTTGCGGGGGCCTCTGCTGCCTCTAGGATGGCGTCTTCCAGAAAAATTTCCCCCCTCCTCTGCCTCTAGAAGGGGGATCGTCCTGCTGTGAGGGATAAGACTTCTGGAATCTACGGAACCATATTTTCCCTCCTCTTTTAGCCTTGGGATAAGGCCGAAAGGGAGTGGAAAATCGTGCCCCTACCGGCAGTCAAAGTCTTACCTTCTTGCTCGCAGCGGGTCAATGTGTCCTTTACCTTGGTTCCAAACAAAGAGGACCCATCAAAGGGAGCGTCGGCAACGGAAGACTTAAAGGCTTCCGCAAAATGACACAGGCGGAGCCAGGCTTGCCTCCATAGAGCAATACCCACACCCGCCGCTCTACTCGCCCCCTCGGCCGCATATGAAATGAGCCTCGTGGACGAGTTAGACATCGATGACAGCGTAGCCAACTGAGAGCCAACCGTCTGGGCCAGCTGCTCAGGTAGGTTACCCAAGCGGGTATCTGAAAGCTCCTTGATCAGATCCCTCTGAAACCTGGTGAAGTGCGTTGAATAGTTCAGGGACCTTAAGGTAAAGGCCACTGAACTGAGGGTGCGCTTCCCGTACCGATCCATGCTCCTAGACTCCTTATTATGAGGATGGACAGACGTCGAAGCCTCTGCTACATCTTGTTGGGTAGCAGATGCCACCACCAAGGCATCTACAGCCACACCTTTTGTCAAAAACTCCTTCTCTGGGGGTGCTGATAGGAACTTATTTGGGCGAGCAGGCACCGGTTCCACAGAGTCTGGATGTTCCCACGCCCTTGACAGATCAAATCTAGGAGCTCGTCAAGGGCGGAGACACCCAGGAGGCGGAGGGCTGAGCCCCGAAGGCCTTAAGGAACACCGACTCATCAGCAGAAGGGGGTTTGGAATGCCAGCCGCCTAGTTGTTTGAGGGCTTCCAGGATGTCTGCAAAGGAGACATCATCTGAGGACGACTTAGGGGACCCCTCTGCATCATCAAGATCAGTGTCTGACGTGAGAGACTCATCGGGGGAGTCAACGTGCTTCTTCTTGCACAACCTTTTCCTTGGGGGTTCCTCTGAAGAAGCTTCAGAGGGACCTCCAGGAGGGGGGGAACCCCCAGTGGGGGTGACCTCAGGCCCTGGGGCTCCACTGTCTAAGGACAGGGGGACTGCCAAAGACCCAGTCTCCGTATGTAGGGAAGGTGCTGGTGAGACCGTGGAGGTAGCCAAAGAAGATTTGACTAATGCACTCCTCATGGCCCTGAAGGCCGGACCACCAGAATCCTGGGAAGGTCCAACCCCCGTGGCCACAACAGTAGACGGTACCCCCGCAGCTGACGCACTGAGAGGAAGGCTTGGAACCGAAAACATCAGTCCAGAAACATCCCCCCCAGGGCCAACAGAGGAGGTACGTGTACCGAACTCCGACTCAAGAGCCGGGGTTGGAGTAAGGGTCGGGGCAGACCCGAAAACCTCCATCGGCTCCACCAGCACCGGCTCCAACGGTGCCGAGGCTGTTGGAGGAGGAACCAGAACTACAGGGTGGGCCATCGACTCCGAAGCCAAATGGGCTGGTGCCGAAACTAATTTTTGGAACACCGGAGACTGAAATAGTCTTAGGAGCACCCTGTCGATGTCCGAATCAGACATCTTGGAAGATCTAGATGAAACCGATCGGGTCCGAACCGACTTCTCCATCGGCTCCAAAGGACTGGGGGACCGGCTCCAAATGGACTCAACCAATATCGGTGCCGAGGGAGATCCCAAAACAATTTCCCTCAGTGCCGAGGAGGGCTTCGGCGCCGAAGGGGAAGAGTCTGAGCCGGCAACCCTCATCGGCTCCAAAATCAGTGGAGCCAATGAAGGTGACTCGCCTCTCGAAGCCCCAGTCATCGGCTCCAAAACCAGAGGAGTCGAGACTGGGGGCATCGAGGCAGACCGTTCCGCCCTCGGCTCCGAAGTCCATGGAGCCGATGGAGAAGCCTGCCTGGATTTCTCAGTAGTCGGTTCCGACGGGCTGGTCGGAGCCGACGCTTTCTTTTTCTTAGTTGGAGAGGATGAGGAAGATAAGGCCTCCTCGAAGGAGGGTTTAATCAGCCCTTTTAAGATTAATTTATTCTTCCTCTCTTGGAGGACCCTAGAGGAAAAGGCGTGACACACGCTGCAGGACTCCTGTAGGTGCTTGGCGCCTAAACAGTATACGCACAAGGAGTGATCATCAGTTATAGACATTTTATAACTGCACCTCGTGCACTTCTTGAACCCTGAGGGTCTATGTTCTTTAGACATAATGTCTCTGAAACAGTCACTATAACAGTGGTAAAGATCACTATGTAGTCAGAAAAAACAGAGATTTTAAACAACAATAAAAAGTTTTTTTTTTTTTTTTTTTTTAACGATAAGTCAAAATTACCAGTACAATACAATTCTCACAAACAGCAAAAAGGAGGGCCAAGAACCCTCTAACTTAAACAGGTACTTGACCTCCTTAAAAAAATAGAAACTGCTAATGAATAGGGGAAGGCCCCTCTAACTTAAACGGGAAACCTTTCCCTAAACAAACACACAAATTTACCACAAAATTATATCAAAAAACACTCGTGATAACAACAATAGCTGTTAAAACAGCTTTTGGGTAAGAATAGAGAATTTCCTGACAGGAAAACTTTAGAAAAAAACAGCACTTAGCACAGCCAAGTTTGAGACTACGTCCTAGCTTGTAAGCGGCTAACGAGATCTGGGGGATTAGTGGTGGTGCATCCTGGGATAGAGAACAGCTCAGCCAATAAGAGGCTTCGCTCTATAGCATAGCGTGCCGAGTCGGAGCCGAGGGTCGGCTCCGAGCCCATCAGTACAGAATGTAGGTGAGATAGGATCACATAACATCAGATTTTATGGAATACCAAAGAAAGGAGGAGACAACATAATACAATTTCTAAATATCTAGTTACTAAAAACAAAATCTATCAGAATCACTTTCTTTTGGCATAGAGACAGCCCATAGGTGTCTTTCAAATTCTTCTTTAAAAAATAATCCATCTACTCCCAGATCTACAATTGTTGAAGTCCTTTCAACTCAGGGCAAAGATTTAGTATTAAAGACAGCCTGGTCAAATTCTAGAATAAAAAATGAAGGGAAACAACATCAAACTTGATAACGACTATACTTCATCACTGATTTCTAAAAGAAAAGCATGCATCCCTTTAAGAGCTTAAAGTCAAACTTCAAATCTCAAATTATTTTCCATGCAAACATTAAGATCTTTATTCCTCAAGGACAAAAAAACTTGTAACAATCTTGAAGAAGCTTTGGACTTTACTAAGAATAAACTTTTGGACAAACCTGAAGAAATGGACTGTTCCTTAACTAGATTAAAGAGGCAAGCAGGCAAGCAACCAAAAACGAATGGACAACTAAAGAAAAAAACAGTAAAAAGTTTAAAGAAAAGTGAGGACTCAATTTATTTTCTGTTTGCATTGTTTTGTTGCTCTGAAGTACTGCTTTAATCTTCTTCTGAGGAATAACACAAACCACAAGGTAAAACCTTTTCATTTATCTGACTGTACCATTTAACAATAATAATAACTACTTATTGTCTTGAATTTTATATTATTGTATTGAATCCTATTAAGCTTTCCAGTACTAATGATTAAAGTATTACGAAACAATTTGTTTCAGTAGTAGACTTTCCCTTTCTTTTTTATTTTTCTTTCAATACAAAAGCATAATCTGTCTTCACTTTATTTAAAAAAATTAAGTAGACATTTTTATCATAAACACCCAGATGTTACTATTTTAATGAGATGTTTCAATATGTTAATTCTGCCTTTAGTTTTTCTATAGTAGACTTAAAACTGGGTCTATGTTTAGCAATCAAACGGAACATTTATCAAATGTCCATTTTTAGTACACAGACCATGAAATGTTCCCTCCTTTGAAAGGCAAAATGACCATAAATAAGTTCATAAGAATGATCATGGTTGGGCATCAAGGGAGCGGAACTAGTATGTACTTACCGGTAACATAGTGATAAGGAAACCTTTTCTTTCCCCTCTGTACTGTGATCTTGGAGTTGGTATATATAATTAGCAGAGGGTAGGGAGCCGCAGACCCCCCCCCCCACATAAGGAAGGTCTGGTGATCACCACATCCTCCTGCTTCGTTAGCTTGTGCCCCTCCCGCTAATTATATATACCATTCTCTGAGATCACACTACAGTGCAGAAAGGGCTGGTTTCCTTATCCCTGTTACCAGTAAATATGCACTATTTCCATTCCCTTGTTGTTGGGCAACTATGATTGTTCGATGAACTTATTTATGATCATTTGGCCTTTTGAGGGAAGGAACAACTGATGGTCTATGTATGATGAACATTCTGTTCGATCGCTAAACAGACGCCCTAAAATTATAGTTATCATTATGAAAGCTATCAGGTTTTTAGAAACCTATATTGTTTTCTAGGATGCCTGCAAATGTCACTAATGTATCTAGTACTTTATTGTTATAAGTGGTGGGTTGTAGTGTGTTTAAATGTTATTGTATCTGTATTTATACTTCAGTTTGTTGTTTTAAAAGAGGGGAAGTTTTTAAGTTGTTTCAATGGATTCTCAATTCTAGTCTAACCCTGTTTGGTCGCGAGCAGTATTTTAAATCAAAAGAGTGTTGCTCCTGTGTTTTCCTGTCTTGCTAACTTGATTATAAATGTAGTTTAAAAGCAGCAACGAGACTGTCTTTACTCACCGAAGCAAGCCAGCTTCATTTTCATTGAGAAAGAGGAAGTGCTTCATGACTTTTCAACTTTCAACTCTGAGAAAGCAGGAAGATACTGGGTGGGGACCCCAGGGCATAGCCAACATATGCTGTAAAGGCTGCATCTCTCAGATCGCCAGTGAATACCTGGGGACTGTTGCTGGGAGAAGAGAAGTCTGATCTGCTCTTTTGAGCTTGCTATGACTTGTGCCCTTAGCAGTGCAAACAGGTTAGAAAACAGCTAGAAAAGATCTTTTATCATGTATAGTTAAGTTGTTCAATAAAACGGCAGCATAATGAATAGGAAATAAACACTGCAAACTGGCATTTGGTTACAAAATGCAGTGGGAAGCATAAAGCAACTGTATTCAAATTTCTAGGTATGTTGTATATTAAATGGTTTCACTTAAAAGCTTGGCTGGTAAATATGTTTATTATATACCACTCCAACAATAACATTCGCATATGGCATCTTTTATAGTTTTTGAGACATGAGTTACTAATATTTTACACTGAAATTTCTCATGCAGCTTAATGGGGATCACAAATACACATCTGAGGGCATTATGTATAAAATGACAGAAGACAGACCTCTGAAAATTGTACAAGTACTTAATTCTATTGGTATGTGGCATGGAAGTTTGGGTCTGAATGACAAAAATGCTCCATACTGTGAAGAAAGTTTTAATTTGCTCTTTGTGAAAGTGACTATAAATGTCTTATTTAAAAATATACTGCCATTTATACAGGAAGATGGCAATGTAATTTGCGTGTTGATCTCTTGCATTGTTTTTGAGGTACTAGCTTCAGAAGGCATTATTTCAAAACTATAGCACTATATTAGTGCAGTATACATCCAGATTAAATTAAAATTATAGAAACAGTTAACAGTCTTGCCATTACCTTTGCAAGGTTTACTACAGGTTTCATCCAAGGTGAAAGCTACACTCACAGTCACTATAACGCATTATAAGAATGAATTAGCATGAATAAGAGTACAGCAGTATATTCTGGGTAAAATATTATAGTTTTGCCTTCAAGGCTAGAAATGATTAGACTTTGATAATCCTGATGTGTTGTGACATTAGTATCACATATCATAATCCAAACACTGTTTATGAGGCACTCATACAGATGAGGCAGAAATGGGAAAATTTAAGTAATAAACTATTTTGTACTCTTTTAGTTATTGATTTGGCAAAAGATAATGTTCCATTTGACAATTTTTTTTAATTCAGTGAAGTTTTAGATACGTAAAACATGTACTTTAAATTAGAAAGCTTAATTAAACTACAGTGAAGTTAACTGCAAATGATTAATATAGTTCTGATAGTGTTTACATAGGTATTTTATGTAGGTTTGTTTTGTCATCTAAAAGGAATAGTTTAGATTGTTTAATGATTTATTATTGATTATTAGTCTGATAGGTTAATAGTACTGTCTCTCCTTTATAACAGAGAGAAACCTTATGTAGCATTTCATTAAATATTAATGGTTTTGTATACAGGCATTTTAATTTGTATAGCGTGTAGACAGAGGCTTTATAATGCTATTTACAGTGTGTTTAGTGTTTAATTTTATGATAATTAAGACTGTAAAATGGAAAGGAAACATGATGCTCTAATGTTAATATAATAAATGCAGTTATTATGACAGAACTGAATGCTTTAGATTATTTTACAAAAGGATATGTTAAGTAGGAAATAGGTATTTTTAGCTATTTTATGTTTTGTTTATATATTAGAGTTTTGACTATTTAAAGTTTTATTATAGGCTATCAGTCTAATAGGTTAGTGAAATATTCTTAGAATAGAGAGATACCTTATGTATTATATTGTTAAACATTAACGTATTATGTACAATTATTTTCATACTGTTTATGGTGTGGGGAGGCATTTCATAATACTATTTATTAGTTGCTTAGCTTTACTGTTAATACGTTTAATGATGTGATAGGTAATAAACTAGTAAGAAGAGAAGACACTATTATAATGACATAGTAAATGTTATAATAACTGAATGTTTTAGATTAGTCATAGAAAAAATATATACATAAAATATATACCATAATATGGAATGACTAATAGGGTTAACATGGAACCTATTATTTATATTTTAGTTTTAACACACTAAGATGCACATGTAACAAAAAGAAGTAATGTGACAATGATAATAAATGATTAGCAGGTATTTATGGGTTATATGTTATTAGTAAGTTTCAATTTATGTTGAGTATTGTTACAGTGGATGTTACAGAGTTCATATTTGTTGACTTATACAAAAATCAATAGTTAGAGATTGGTATTGTATTTTAAATAAATATAAAAATGTTACATTATATAGAAGTTTGCTTTTAAAAATGAGACATATGAGTGTGCTTTATCTGCTAGTATATAATAATATTTAGTTTATATTTAGAAGTGGTAGCAATAGATTGAGATGGGTAGTGCTACAGAGATGGCTGAGAGTGGTTTGCATGATAACTTCATCAAACCAGGAACATTTTACTCCATATTATGAGGTATAAATACTTTTATAATTAATGTGTTAGTAGTTTAATGAACTTGTCCATAATAAAATTTGTTAAAATTGGGTGTAGGTTCTTGATTCTAAACCATAGCTTACTTTTTTTTCTGAATTGCTTTTAAGGATGCCAGTATACAAATGCATTGCATTAAACATTAATGGTCTTAATAAACCCATCAAGAGAGGTACTTTAATCAAACATCCAAAAGTAAACAAAGCTCACATTTTTTTTTACAAGAAAAACATTAACTAAGGATTTAGATAAATAATTTAAAGATTACTCAATCCTTGTGTGCTCACATTTTAATTCAAAAAGGAGAGGCACTCTTACACTTTGGAAGACGTCATCTGTTATGCCTAAAGTGATTAATACTTATTCTGATAAGAACTGTATGCTGGGATTGGTTGTAGTTGAAATTAATAAATATATGTTTGTCAATGTTTATTGGATTCTTGGAAATGGTCCGGGGGGGGGGGGGGGCTAAAATATTTAGATATCACAGCATTCTATCCAGAGGGGAAATTTTACTGGTTGGTGATTTTAATTGCATTTTATCAGGAAAAGATACTACTAAAGATATAAAACCTAGAATATCAGTGGCTGCTAAATATTTATACCACTTCAGAAATTCAATTAATTTAAGAGATATACATGATTTAAAACTGCCAAAATCCCTTAACTATACACACTACTCATTTAGATTTAACACCTGCGCAAACACGGACAAAGTTTTTTCTTCTAGAGGGTTATATTCTAAAAACTGATGAAGTACTGATGATTTATTTTCCTTTGACTGACCATAATGCTATTACCTTTAATATCTATTCTAAACCTACTGATTTAATTTTTTTGTCAGAAAATTCCTGCTTATTATTATTAAAATTAAAGGATATAAGGCATGGGTTTTTAATTAAACATTTTAGGGAGATCAATAATAATGGTGAAGTTTCCGATACTATTTTGTGGGATACATTAAAACCCGATTTACATGGCAGAATTAAAAGTTGGTATATTTATAAAAGAAAGGAGTTGGATAAAGAGTTAACTGTTTTACAATTCAACATTGATAAATTAAAATTAAACTTGAAACAAAATGATAAGACTCCAAATTCTAAAGCAAAGGCCTTTAATCAGAAATATTTAGAAATATTGCATCATAAAACTTCAATAAACATTGAAAAATTAAAATTACAATCATATTCTATCAACCTCAAAATGTTGTACAGATTAGCTATTTGATCAAAAAAGTAAATAAAAATAATATTAAGAAAATTAAGAAAGCAACTAATTTAAAAGTCATATTAGAAAGTTTAAAAAGCATTATGAATAAATTAATAGGAGTAAGTCAACGCTGGATAATAGTGATTTAATTGACAGCTTCCTAAAGGATAATATAAAACACAAGTTAACTAAAAAGCATAATTTAAGATTAGATAAACCATTCTTATTTTAAAGAACTAAAAGAACAAATTAAAAATCTAAAAACTAATAAGATCCCAGGGATGGATGGTATAAGTCCTGAGTTATACAAGATAATTCCATATGACACACTAAAGAATCTGTTACAAGCATTTGAGAAAGTCAGAAATGCATCAAATATTCTTCCCTCTTGGAAATTTTTATTGATTTTACCTTTTTGAAAAAAAGATTAAATCCAATTTATGCCCCTCTTATCATCTCATTTCTCTTTTTAAACATAGACTATAACATTTTTATGTCTGCACTGGCGAAAAGATTAAATCATATGATGCCAGGTTTAACTGAAGATGATCAAGCTGGTTTTATTTTAAATAGAAGAGTACAAGATAACATTATAAGACTATTTTCATTAATAGATGTTTCTAAATAAGAATAAGAACGAACTTTTTTGCTTATACGCTTAGACTTGGATAATTCTTTTGATTCTGTTAATAGGTTTTACTTATTTAAAGTGCTCAAAGAATATAACTTCTCTTCAGATTTTATAGGCTTAATAATGAAATTGTATGAAAACTCATTATCTTTTGTTAAAATATAATCCTTTTTATTGATCTCTGTCAAAATATTAAAAAGCACAAAACATGGATGCCCTTTGTCTCCCTTGTTGTTTGCTTTGTCAATAGAGCCTTTTGCTAATTTTATTAGCTCTAACATAAAGATAAAGGGGTTTTCCACAGATATTTATACTTTCAAAATTCAGTTATTTGCTAATGACATCTTAACAACTGGTGACACAGAATCGTTATCAGAACATATTCTTAATGCAATAAAATGTTTTGAAGATATTTCATGTTTAAGTTTTAATCATAATATAACAAAATACTGCTTATTAATAAGCAATAAATACTTTAAAAAAATACAAGGAATTTAACTGGGAGAATATGTAATCTAAATAGTTGGGAATTACAATAACATCTACTTGGATAGATATGGTTTTGGTAACTTATAAAAGCTCAATTGATATGCTACTAAAACTAATTAATAACTGGAATATTTTATTTTACAATGGAAGACAGTACTACATTAATCAAAATGATAATCCTACCAAAAATTCTATTTTATATACAATCACTGATTATGCTTCCATCCAAAAAGATTTCTGAATATTTAAGCTCTATTTTACTTAAATTCTTGTGACATCCCCAAAAAACAAGAATATCTTTTGACAAGACAGGTAAAAAGTTGGGAAGAAGGTGGTATTGGTTTTCCAAATACTGAACTGCATGCTAAGTCTGCCATTACAAATATAGTAAGTCTTTGGCTAAATTCTTCCCATGTTTCAAATTGAAATCTTTTGCGTGAAACTTTCTTAGTTTTAAACAGTAAGTCTGAAATAAATACTAATTTATAATCTGGTTTTAACAGAAAATAGTGGGTCCTAAATTATTTCTGTATGAACACTATAATATTATATCTATTCTTTTTATTAAATATGACTACATTCAAAAGAGTTATGAAAACTAATTTAGTCAAAGAATTAATTTTAGTTTTTCCTATAGACTATACTAATAGATGTCTAGAATCATTTAATTTAAGTAAAATACTAGATCTTAAAGAAAACAATTTAAAATTTTAGTATCAATTTCTAAATGGCAATAAATTACATTCAGCTGATTACCTTTTCACAGATATAATATAGGGAAAATGGATAAGTACACAAATTTTCAAGGAGTTTATTAGTAATAAAAGTATTGCTAAATATGAATACAAAATCCATCACAAAAACTTTAGAATTATTCTTTAATATTAATAGTGATGTGACTAAGAATAAATCATATTTATCAAAAATGTATACAATTTTAAGAACTGAACTTATAGTCCTTGATTGGTCATACTGAAGTTATTCAACAAAAATTAACAATGAAGTGTTTTTCAGATATAAATAAAAAAATTATCTTTACAATCTGTAGGGAATTCTACATCATTTTATTGGAATATTTTACCTGGAAGCACTTGCATATAATCTTTGTAACTCCTCATAAAGTTGCTTTAATTTATAAAACAAAAAATAAAATTTTGGAGATCTGATGAGATTCTGGATGCAAATTGGCTTCATATATTTATAGAATGCAAAATGGTTGTTCCCTTTAGGATAAAGTTTATAAACTTTGCTAAAGCATTATGGTTGGACAACTGTATTGTTACAAGTTCCTTGATTTTATTTACTTCCCCAATTCCATTTTCCATGACAAAAACACAAGTGCCTCTCCTTTGGTCCATTCTGGCTACTGCCAGAACAATTATTACAAAGAATTGGAAAAGTAAAAATACCCTCTCTTTTACTGAAGTTTTGTTTAATAAAGACTGTATCTAACAAAGAAATGCAAATGTTTAAATGAGAATATCAAATGGCAAGCATCAATATTTATCATAGCAAAAACTTAGCATTTTATTAGAAAAGTATTACTGTTTTTGTTTAACAAACTTTTGTTATCAGCCTTGTATATAGTTATTCAATCATTATGGTTTGTTTTTAAAATTTAATAAAAAGATTAAAAAAAAAAGAAATGCTGTCTGGTAGTAAGGTCATTACTAGTCTCCATGTATCCAAGCTGGCAAGAAATAAAAATCAAATCCTGTGGATACTGCAGTTGAAATCTGATCACATTTTCTGTGGTCCCCAAAGACAAACAAATTTGAAACAAGTACTATCTTGTTAGAATAAGTTGACCCCACAGATGCGGCTGCTAAGAGCCAATCATCTAAGTACAGGAACCTACACATCCCTGGAAGTTGCATTTGAGCAGTGACGGAAGCCATGTTTTGGGTGAACACCAGGGGAGAGGGAGGGTAAGCAGGTATGATGAGAACCAAAAGGAAGGGCCTGAAACTGATATGATTGGCTCTGACCTGAAAGTGACAAAATCTTCTTGATGCCTCGTTTATCTTTACATGCAGGTATGCATCTTAAAGCACTAGAAAGCACATCCTATCCCCTGCCTGAAGGCATGGCAGTATGGATTGCACTGTGACCATCTGAAAATACTTTTTCTCTACAAAGTGATTTAGCCTAATAAAACTGAGATTTATTGGGACATGATGAGATGAAGTATTTACACATATGGATTAAAACTTATTTTATTGCGGCAGCTAATAACATGTTGGAAGACTAAAAAGATAAAACTTAAAAAGCTAGAAGCTCTTAATTACGGATATGTAGAGTAAGACAAGTAGTTTAGTCCCTTTAGTTTTATATACAGGTTGTGTATTTTTATCAACTCAGAGGAGAAGTTGTGGATGATAAAGAAATAAAAGAATTTTTTTGAGAAGGCAAGAGGGCAATAGTTAATTGGGATAAGCTGATTCTCCCCATAGAACAAGGTGGTACAGGATTACATGATTTGAAGGTACACTTTGGAGACTAGCAGTTAATGTTCATATATATAACTCAAGCCAAAGACAATAAATTGAAATGGAAGGGCGTGATAGGGGAGGGGGTTCAAGAAACAAGAAGAAAGGATTTTCGATGCAAACCCTTAAGGTGAATACCAATCACCATTAAAAATATTATAAAGTAGCAGAAAGTATTCTAAAAACTAAGCCAAAGCTTGACTGGAGAAAGGAGATTTTACCAATATGGATGACTGCAAACAGGGGTATAGAAAACAGGCAAGCGGGAGCTAGAACTTATTAAAGAATATTAGGGTATTAAGAGCAAACAACTAGGGATGGAAATATTAACAGAGTAAGAACAGGCTAAGCAAAAGTCTGGAATCCAGGTTAGAGACTACCTTCCCTACAACTGATTAATAACAAGGTATAGGAAAAAACAGAAAGGGTAGGAAAGTGCTAAGTGAAAGATTAAGTAGTTAAGTTTTTAGTTGAGTCTAGAAGAGGTGCTTCTGTTAAAAAGATATAATTAGTATGGCGCATAAATACTGTATGATAAATATAAGCATCAAAAAAAGATTAGAAAATACTAGGAGGAGAGACTGGAAAGACAATTTACAAAGGAACAATGGATTAAGGTGTACAAGATATACTACTATATGGTTAAAAAAAAAACCTGGGCAGTGAAGCCACAGTAGTTGAGAAAGCTAGAAGAGATGAAGTGCTTGAGATGGGTTTTTGGACATCAGAGAAGGAGCCCAACTAGCTCCAGTTGCAGAGAATGTCAGAGAGAGCAGAATATGGGAGTCTGGACACAAGTGCAGGAAAGCAGAAGACAATCTAGTTAAGAATATTTGAGACAGACAGAAAAAGGAAATAAGAAATGAATGTGTCCAGCAAATGGATGGACTGTGTGTCAAGCCCATTAGCTCCAGCAATTCTGATACCATGGACTCCCATATTCATCAACAGATAAATAAAAGACAGTGGAAGGACAGTTGTATAACCCAGTGTCTCCCTAACCTCTAGGAGAATCTTCCCCTGCATGTAAAGAAATGTGACTCACTATCTTTCTTTAAACATAACCTAGACGACTACATGGATTTTCACAAATTTATTCCAGGATTAACTATGATGGCCCTGCTGGAGAAAGGTGGTGTGGCCTGGGGGAGCATACTAGTAAGATATAGATGGGCATTAAACTCGACAGCCTTGGAATATCTATGAATCTTGAAACACCAAATGGGAGCCTCAAGATGTCTAAATCACCCTTAACAATGTTAATTACTACTTCATTGCTAGCTACAGAATATATTCTATATCCGCACCTGGGTATGAGAGTAATTCTTAACACCTTTGTGGAAATCCCCATTAAACCCAATTCCCTTCAACTTCAGGATTTTAGCTATCCATCAATAAACTGTCTGACCTACGCCACCAATGGTCAGCACGCCCACTGCTTCCATGACATTATAAAAACAAATTCCCTTTAACTAATAGTTAACTATCCTACTAGAGGACCCAATACCCTTGATCATGTCCTCACAAGTAGAGCCACTTTTTACACACCTCCATATGCATTATCCTCCCTTGTTAAATCAAACCATAAATCAGTAACCTTTTTCTCTAAAACTAGTAACTCTTCCCTTACAAATCTTTGCATTTAGGGACTTCTCAAAAGCAATTCTTCTTCAGTTACTTGATGCCCTAAACAAATTCAACATAAATCCTCCTTTGATGGATTCCTCCGCTAAAGCTGCTGCCTATGTTTCTTATTTCTACATCTACTTAAATATTTGCTGTAATGATAGGTGGTAGTGACATCTGTGCCAAGGAGAGTAGAGTAGTACATGGGCACATATGCCAGCACAGGCAACTGGAGTTTTGTGAAAAAAAAGTTTGATTATCTTTCTGATTTGCATAGATGCTGGTGTTAAAAATATGTTTGTAAAGTCACCTGTGTTAAAATGTAGAAATGTATTGCTGTAATTGATCAAATTTGAATGTTTTACAGAGAACCCTAGAAGGGTGGAAAGTCTGAAACTGTGTTATAGCTTTTAGCTGCTGCCAAAGATCTTAGCAAAGCTGTGTGTGTGTATTGTACCAGAGTCAGTGACCAGAGGTGACATCATCTAACCAGCTGAACTCTTTGGAACCCTTGCAGCAGTACTTTAGAATCAGACAGAAAGGATTACTGACAGGATTCATCTCTCACACATCCACAGAGACAGTGAAATTCAGTCAGAGAGTGAGACAGAGACATCATCTGGCTTTTGCTGTGCTAAGACACTCAGCACATAGCCTGCCCTGCTTTAGTGAAAAGTCAGGGAACAGTAATTCTTTAGTTTTCTGTAAATGTGAGAAACTATCCCACTGTATTATTTCTGAAATCTCTGTGGTTGAGCTCTGTTGTTTATTGTATTCAGTATTCCCTTGTTTTCTGTTTTACGTATTATTACATATTTTAATACCTTTTATTGTGGCTGGTCCTTTACAGAATGCTTTAAGCATCTTGAGAGTACACATGCTTATTCTGGTGACAGTGTGGCTACTACTGAAAGCCTTGCTGCTCTGGCCACACCCCATTCTTATTACTAATTGTACACAGTATAATCGGGTACCCTTTGTAAGAGACTTAAAATACTTGACTGGTGGCAGCCTGATTACTTTCGAGTCTGGGCAGAAAGGGCACAGCTAGTAAATCTGTGCCAGCTTTTCCCAGGTGTGTATGCGTGTGTGTAAAGCTCAAATATTCAAGTGTGTGCGTGTGTCAGCTACTGGGAACAGGAACAAAAAGCGCCAAAGGTGGTCAGTGTGGAGTTTTGTCTGGGCCTAGAGAGAGTAAGAAAGTCCAGCCCCAAATCTGGAGAGTTCACCCTGTGTGCTCTTAAGGGAAATTGTGCTTGGTGCAGGGAGCTGCATCTGAAAATACTGTGTGAATCCATCTTTACTGTTAGCAACCATACGGAGTCAGTGGTGAGGACCGAGTCTCCTTAACCGCTGGCCCAGAGCAGGGGAAAACATCACAGTTGCATTCATAAGGCAGTCCCTATCTGCATTAAATATAATGACAAACTTAAACACACACCCCTATGGTGTAATACTTACAAATTAAATTACATTAAAAAGAGAGAAGATATGTACTGTTTTTAAAAGGTTTAATTCTACTAAACTTAAGAGCACACAAACTAGTAAATAGGTTAAAGGAGAAATTAGGAAGCTTAAAAACAATATGACATTAAAATAGACACTAAACAAAAACAATTACAGACCTTACTTTATGTCAGAAAATTAAGAACTAACACTCAACAATATTTGGCACTAGTCCACAATAACACTGTCCACGCTAACTCAAAGGAAAAAGCAAACATCCTAGATGACAAGTTTAGTGCACATTTTACTCTACTTCCAGTTACAAATTCACAGTCCCAGCCACCTCTGTTAATTGTTACGTAACAAGTCATTATCAGTTATCTCAAAAAAAGCAAAGACCACCACATACATGGGCCTAATATACAAGGCTGCCTGATTATCAGGGCCAAATATGGGATATCCGAATCCCTTCTTTCCCTCTAATCTAAACCTCTCCACTGGTTACATTCTTATATCATGGAAACAGCCATTGCAATGCTGTTACTCAAGGGTGGCCCAACCAGAGAAACTGGTAATTACAGATCCATTACTCCCACTAGCCTCATTTGTAATGCTGTAGAACATGTTAACTCAGACCTCATGAATCTGTACAATGAGCATATCTTACATGTGGGCTCTCATATCAATTCAGCTTTGTCAAAAAAAAAATGCCCTGTCTCTTCACCACATTACTTTCTTTGAAAAAGATACTAAACCAATGAATAGTGGTTATGCAGTGCATACAACGTATCTAGACATGGCCGTGGCCTGTAACATTATTTCACATGCACACATTACTGGCAGGCTTGCAAATCTGGATATAAATTCTTAAGCTGTGCAGTGAATAGCTAACTGGTTGTTTGACAGAACGCATGTGGTTAGAGTCACAGGTGACACTTCTGACTGTAAAAAAGTTACCAGTGGTACACCACAGGTTGCTGTGTTGGGCCGCCTTCTATTTGTCATCTACTTCTCAGACCTTCCATCCAACACTCCCAGCCTAAGTCGACAGATGACTGCAAACTGGGTGTTATTCGATATTACACCAATTCAAACTGCTCCAACATGCGTTAGACAATGCTAATAATTAGTGCAAGGCAATGTTCTTAAATTATAAAGAAAAAATGTATTATAGTTAATTTTGGTAAAGAAAACATTCACATCTCATACAGGTGATGCGCTCCTCCAATCAGGCAGTCTCATAAGGGCTGAAAGCACTCTTGTTGATAATTCCTTATCTTTTGACTATCATGTCTGTACAGTATAAAGCCTTCTATCTGGCTAAATCTAATTTTGAAAGGCATCTCCTCTAGATCCAAAGAAGTCAATCACCTTTTATTCTTATCTAATCAGACCCACTACTGAATACAATACCCTATTTGGTATATATCTGTCAAAACATACATCAATCAACGTGCGATACCACAGAGATTCAGGATTAAAAAGATCAATGGCTTTGGAAACCTTAGTTACCAGGACAGACTGAAAGCCCTCTCTCAGTATTCTGTTCTAAGACACTCCTTCATGGGGATATGTATTTATCATCCAAGCCATGAAAGATCTGTCCCTCTTTGACCTCCTATCCCTTCACAAAACAAATGCTTCCCCAAATAACCAGTTTAAAGAATTTAAAGTTCATCAACAGAAAAACACGATACCCTGGTGTGATATATTCATATGCCAAAGTATCCCTCACCTTTGGAACAAAGTCCCGATGCATATGAAGCAAAGAAGCACCCTTACAGCCTTCAAGGTAAACCTAGACAACTGAATGGGCAGCCTGAAATTCTTCCCTTGTCTATGTTGTGTTGCCCACAATGAGGCTTGAGGGAAATGTTGAATATGGGTTAGTGGCTAGGCTTACAAGGGTCTATGTTCACCGATCAAATGGAATGTTCATCGAACACCCTTTCATCGTACATAGACCATTGAAACTGCTGTTCCTCAAATGGCCCATACATAGACCATCAAAATTGCCATTCCTCAAAAGGCCAAATGATTGTACAGAAGTTCATTGAAAGATCATAGCTGGCCAACATAAAGGGAACAGAACAGATTACGTACTTACTGATAAGTAGGGATAAGGAAACCTGCCCTTTCCCCACTGCAGTGTGATCTTGGAGTTGGTATATGTAATTAGCAGAGGTGTGGGGGGGGCACAGCCCCCCACAAGAGGACAATTTGGTGAATACCGGACCCTCCTTATGTGGGGAGCTGCACCCCCACACACCCACCGCTAATTATATATACCAACTCCGAGATCACACTACAGTGGGGAAAGGGCAGGTTTCCTTTTCCCTACTTACCGGTAAGTATGTACTCCATTCCATTCCCTTTACATTGACCAGACATGATCATTTAATGAACTTCTGCATGAACATTGGCCTTTCGAGGAACGGATCATTCGATGGTCTATGTACGATGAACAGGTGTTCAATGAACATTACGTTAGATCAGTAAACGTAGACCTGGCTTATATGGGTCTAGACTGATTGGCTAGTACTCACTTATGAACTTATAAATCACAAAGAGAAATGTGGTGGTCGATGGCCATCACAGTATAAGCCACTTTATTTTTTTTTCTTTCATTGCCCATGCCAAGCACAAGTCAAACTACTGTGTAAAAGTGGTCATTAATGGCATGCCTGCTTATTACTGTACACACCCACCACTGAAGTCTGCATGCAACTCTGAAAATGCTGTACAGTCCAATGTCTGAGATTCAGTTCTAGCCCCAGCAAAACAGTGAAGCATCCCATCACCAAGGAATAGGATGTGATGAGGGCAATAGCTACCATCTCTGGCTTGATGGTCACATCTGTGTTCTTCACTATCTGAAACCCTCCACCATTTATAACACATACTGCCAATTGAACAGTCAAGTCATTAGAAATGGCCAGCCAGGGACAACCATCCCTCCCCTCCAAGATGGACATGCCTATCCTCCCTACCTGTGCAGTAAAGCATCAGACTGCAGTAGTCAGCACTTCATGCCTCTATGCCGTTAACACTGCCAGTCAGTATAAATATTCATCTATGTGTTGACAGACTTTCTGCAACAACATTTTTCTTCCACAACTTCTCACATGGTGTTCATGCCATGTAAAAACACTAATACTTTAATATTCACTAATGTTCGGTAAAGTTAAACTTGTCTCTGATCTAGGCAGTTGTGCTCGGAACACTGACAGTAATCCTGAAAAGAAAATCACTCCAAGTACTGTGCACGTCTGTTTCACGTGTTGGATTAGTTGCCAATCAGCAGGAAATACAACTGGGATTTCATAGTTATACAATAATGCTATGTTTCTGAAACAAGAAAACCATCTCCCTCCTCAGATTTATCACTGAAGGAAGTCAGTCAGGGAGTTGATGAATCTTAATGCAGTCCTTCCTGAAAGATCCACTACCAGTCTGTACAAATA
Source organism: Protopterus annectens (assembly GCF_019279795.1). NCBI lineage: Eukaryota > Metazoa > Chordata > Ceratodontiformes > Protopteridae > Protopterus > Protopterus annectens. Next base: position 281,076,570 of record NC_056742.1, on the reverse strand, counting down.
TCATACAAGTAAATTAGTTGCTGCCTCTCTCCTCTCTTTCTGACTTGCATTATTTATGCAATCTGCCTTTTTAACTTGCATTACTTAATACTACAGATGTCAAAGTCCCAAGTGTAAACTCTAATTCTTTAAAAGCAGAATAGGAGTGGGATGGAGTCACTAATGTTAGTGCAAGGCAAACTACTGCATATGAAAAATAATTGTGATGATGTAATCTTCTGTATGACTATGTAGCACAGATATTACTCCAAAGACCTACAACGTATTACATGGAAATGCATTGGATGTTTAAAGCTCAATCTAACAAGAGCTGGTAGTTACACTGCCACTACAGTACATCTGCAGAATTTTACACAATGGCATGACCTGTGCTGTACTGATGGTATATTTTGCTTAGTTTGCTTATTGTTTTTCTAGGTCTAGAGTGACTCATTTCTAAATTAATGTCTAACCAAGATCCACGGATGTAATCTAGATAATTTATGATGACTTTTGAAGAAGTCGGAGAGTTAGACTAAGTAGAATTAATTTTAACTTTTTCATCCAGGACACAAAATACCTACACTATGTTGGGATGACTATTGCAACCTCAAAAATAAGAAGTTTTGTTTTCTTTCAGCATGCACGCACTAAAATACAAAGTAAAATTCAAACTCTCATATGAAAACCACAACATTTTAAAATACTGCTGCAAACAGCAAAGCAGCACTTTAAGGCCTGCAGTTAATGATCCTGTTAAACAAGCCCTGGTTACTAATAATCATAAGGGTTTTTCACATTCTGTTACATGATGGAGCAGTAGAGCAGCTAGGGTAGGGTGAAGGGGGTCATATGCTCTGGGTGCAAAGTATTAGGGGGGGTGTGACCTCAGCCATCCTACACTGATCCCACTTGAGTGTATACTGTTTTTTAAAAGTCAGTACTGCATTTGTGGTCAAACCCAAGTGTTGTAGTGTTCCATGCATTGTCTAAAATAAACTGTAGCAAGCAGTCTGCTAAAGTTTAAAAGAAAAAAATATTTTTTAAACTAAAATCTAAGCACTGTAGCACTCCCTGCATGTATAAACTGACTAGCAACTGCTTGCAACAGTTGCAAATAAAAAACAAATTTTCAAATAAAAAGCTGTGTTTCTCTCGCTCTCTCTTTTTGTTGCTGTTTTTGTTTTTAACTAAAATCTCAGCACTGTAATAATGCTCTGTGCATGGTATAAACTGTATAGATTTATAGCAACAGTTTGTGATGAAGACAAAAAAGATGTGTTTATTTCTTTCTTCTCAATGTAAAAATGTAAGGAAGGATAGTCTGGGACAGGACACAGAAATATGATCTGATGGTTCCTGCATTTCAGAAGCCCCAGGTAACTGATCGTGGACTTTTTTTTTTTTTTTTTTTTTAATGGCTGTGAGTTGAGGAGGGGAGGGACAGCAGAAACAAGATCTGGTTGGGCTTCTGCATTTCAGAAACATCAGCCACCAGATCACAGACAGTTTAACATAGCGAGACAGCTTTAAAAAAAGCAACAGAGAATCTATTGCTTTTTTTAAAGCTGTCTCGCTATGTTAAACCCATGAGACAGCTTTAAAAAAGCAACAGAGAAAGGAAGATCTCCGTTACTTTTTTTAAAGCTGTCTCGCTATGTTAAACTCCTTTAACATAGCGAGACAGTGTGTAAAAAGCAACGGAGATCTTGCGTTCTCCGTTGCTGTAAAAAAAGACATACTAATGGAAAAAATCAGGGCGACCAGACCTTTTTCCATTAATATAAGTCTGATTTACAACGTGCAGGCTGACCAACCAGCGTGCACATTTTGGAATATTAATTGGTGGGGGGTCATTGTATAACAGGATAGTGTTAACAGAGACAAGAATGTAAGCAATGAAAAATCTGCCCTCACCAGCAAAAGACATTCTCAAGCTTGCAAAATGGTTACAGACCCATTTCTCTAAAACTACATATGTATGCTATGTTACTGTGATACTGAACAAATGCTAGAAAATGAAATTGCTCATCACCTCTGACAATGATCTAAAAATGAAAAAAAAAACGGAAATAGAAGAGTTTCTGAGTAATTAAAAAATTAATTATAAAACATCAGTAAGTCAAACTGGGGTGTGGGTAGTGTTAGATTAATCCACTCATTACTTCCTCTAGGTCATTTATCCAAATAAGATGCATCTGTAATTTAAAATTATACTATCCATTTATACGGTGCTGTAAGGTACAGAGAACAGATACTGAATCAGAGTATTAACTATCTCCTGAATACTAAAAACAAGCATAGACAAAGTAGAAATTTAAGTTGCAATGCATTTTCCAAAGCAGAACTTGCTTACAAAAACCTTATCTTCTACAACAATTTTACCTCTTTGTACTTGTCTTTGTCTATTACGGGCACAACATCTAAAGACAATGAAGACGCACTTGAAATGGAAGATCTCTTGCTACTGGTATCTGCAGAGCGCTGAGGAGATCGATTAGGTGACTAACATTAAAAATATAAAAGAAAATGCTCAAATGATCAGTAAAGCCACTGTAGAAATTTATATATCTGTACTACCTAAGCATAATAATTCATAAAATAAAGAGGGTACTCTTAAAATGCAACACTTACCTCAAAAACACTACTCCTACGTTCAAATCGTTTGTAATCGACTTCCATTATTGTCAAAATCTACATGGATATAACAGAAATGTTACACTAATATAATTCATGCTCAATCTTACCCAACTGCCTGGCATACTAATTTTAAATACATGGCTCTAAATAATACAATAATTTCATGCCTTTAATTTACCACATTGTACAGAACAAGCAGAGTCAAATGAAAAACACACAAAGAGTCCCAGATGGATGATGTAGTTTATTTCCACATTATTTTTATTCTTTGGCATTACATTTTTAGAGTAAAAGCGCTAATGGTCTGAAAGGTGGTACATTTACTGCCCCAATTCTATTACCCTTACTTTACTTTGACCAACCATTAAATTGCAGATGAACCATCAGACATTCATCTGATTATAATAAGCAGTAATGGCATTGGCTGACTTTTACAGCTAACAAGCAACAAAATGACACACGAACAAACGCAGCAAAATAAGGCATTACATGTTATACAAGTGAGTTCTAGAAAGTTGAAAATCAAACATAAAATAACATATTACTATTTAAAAACTAGCCATCAAATTCTGATAAAATTCAAAAAAGCAATAGGAAGCAACACCTCATTTAAAAGGGGGGGGGGGGAATATTCATATACTTCTTACAATTTTCAGTTTTTATGGGCAATTCTTACCAGATTAGTATCACATTTTGATTTAAGGCAAGAGACAACGGATCTTGTGGGAATAAAAATGAAGTGAACCAGTACTGAAACAAACTCCATATACTAAAACCATAAAAGAAAATTTCCCACAATGGTTTTGCACTGCTAGAAGACCAACTTTTTAATGAAGAACTTTTTATGTTGCTACAACCAATAATTATATACAACAAAAAAAAAGAGTACCTACAGCATTTTTTAATTTTTTTTAATTATCACTTATGACATAGGCAATCATACACTTATATATACATAAAAACAAACCATACTGACATAATTTTAGTTGCAAACATTATACATCACTTATAACCTGACCAATCATTATCAGTCAAGCATTACATAGCTCATTTAAATCCTGCCTTCGTTTAAACCTCATTCCTCCCCTGTATGTATGGTTCCTACAATTCCAATTTTTTTTCTATGTAATTTGCTCCTACTCTTTTCTAAGGATCCCAATTCCAGTTGCTTTACCTCTGTTACAATATTCACTACTTCTACTACAGTTGGTTTAGACTGATGTCCATTTTCTAGTAACTGCTTTTATAATAAAACAGTAAAATTTAAATGACTTCAGTATAAAAAGTACCGAAAATCTACAAAATTTGAAACGGATAAGGTAGTTTGTACAGCTAAAAACATATCCAACAGATATTCAAAAAAATGCATAGGGTTAAAGCCCTGACTTTGCCCCAGATGAGATTCAACTAGTGTCACAGGTTCTTGAAGGACTTGGCAGGAGAGAATAGGAGTGAGCAGCTAACGTCAGCTTGCCTATCCTGGGGAGAGGGAGGCTGCCTGGCTCTCTGCAATAATTAGCAGCATTAAGAGCCTTCTGAGCTCTGCACTGCAAGTGGTATGCCACTTGGTTGGGAGGTTGCATGAGTGGAAGCATGCATGAATCTTCTAAATGCAGACATTTTGGAGCTTGCATGGCTGCTGCAGGGTGATTGGGGTTACTGCACTCACACCAGCAGCAGTATGATGCTGCACTGTTATTCTCGACCTCCTCACCAGCCCCAGTCAGGGAGGTCAAGTTAAGCCTGAGGGAGGCTAAGGTGGGTCCATTACACCCCCCCTCCAAAAAAAGGAGAGGAGCTGATAGCAGCTTTTGTTCAGCTGTACAGAACAAACGGAGCAATGCTCTGCATTCAATCAGCAGAACAGGTTCTGGACGGGCCAGGCAAGGGAGAATGAGAGTGAGCAGCCAGTACAGGCTTGGGAATTTAAATATGCCCATACTAAAATGGAGTGCTTTTTGTAATTTTAGTAATTTACAGAAAAACTTTAGCACCTTCTTGCTTTAAAATAATCTGAGACTATTAGTGAATAAACAGACTAGACTAGGCAACTTTTTGGATACAATAAATTTTCCAGACCACATAAGAACTGATGGTTATAAATTGTTACTCCCCACTCCAATAACTGACAGTGACCATTCAGCAAATATGGCAACTTTGATATTCTAGTTGCAATACCACAAGATTATACTAAGTACCAAATGATTAGTAGTTAGAAAAAAGCAAACAAAAAAAACCTGCTAGACAGTATATCAAGGGATAGTATATAAATACGTGCACAGGATGAGGAAAAAGCTTATGGAATACATTTTTAGGCTTAAGACATAAAACAAATCTACCAGACAACAAGCATTTTTCCAGCAATGTAAATGATCAAACAAGAGGTCTGATAAAGATCAGACAGCATCCAGAAGAAAATTGATATTAAAGATAGTAAGAAGGCATTCGTTATATGCATTCATAAAGGAAGAGACACTGATACAGCTGTAGACCACTTTAATGAACACAGAGAATAATGAACAATTTATTTAACAAACTATTCTGCATACTTTTTATGGCTCAGAAAGTACCAATATCATACACCTGTTAGTTACCGATGATAAAACAGTCGGCTGTCTTGATAAACCGGATCATTCAAAAGTCTAAGGTAACAACAGAATGACTAATAAAGATCAGAAATAACTTGAAGACTTGGCAAAACTCCTGAATCTTACTTTTAAAGCAAACCCCATGACTGCAAACATGATGACATAAAACCCATTTATAAAGGGAAAGGGTCATGGAAGAGTAAATGTTATAGGCCAATCAGCCTACTGTCCAACACAGGAAAGGTCACAGAGTCCCTAATTCCTAAAAACACTCAAAGGAATTAAGCAATGTTGGTACACATCACATTTATTAACATACGTATGTAAGTGAACTCTATAACTACTTGAATATTACTGCTATGAAACAGAATATGCATTATGTGATTTTTACTGATTTCACTACAATTTTCAGAGTTGATCACACCTTATTATAAAACTATTAAATGGGCAAGACTAATATCTTAAACCCAGGAGTGTAGGAATGGACAGGAAAATGATTACGCAAGAGACGGGGGCTGCTTAAACACAGGACATCTCAGAGAAATATAATGGATTATTGTTCAAGGTGTACTGCAGGGGGTCTTCTAAGGACCTGCACCAGTTCAGCCCACACATTTCATATACTCAAATACCACAACAATATCACTGGATGACTTTTTCTGTTTAAAGCCAGTGATGTGAAACTCAGAAAATAGGTCACATGCCCTGAAACCAGAAAAATATCAGTCATGTTTAACTGGCTTGAGTGCATGGACAAACACTAACTACATGTAAATTAAAACAAACAAAGGGTGGCAAATGAGATTTGATTATTCACTTTCTGCGCTAATGCTGCAAAACTAAAGACAAACTACTGAAAATGTAAACTTATTTAAAGGATTACACTTATATGGGCCAATAATACTCTCAATTTCAGTCATCATATAAATAACAAGATGGCTGTACACTGAGTAACAGGTTCATTCTAGCTCTCCCGGTGTGAAAACAGAAACTCAGCAGAGAAAGCCAGGTGACTTACATTTCTGGGTAAATTTTAGTAACTGGTTAGCAAGTGCACTGCCTGGATGCCAGGAGAAAAGAAATACAGATGAACTGAAAGAAAATCAGCTACAAAAGGCGAGGAAAAAACACTGAGAAGAGTACTCCAGCTGTTCATCAAAAACAGTGCAAGCTCTAGACATGACTTCTAGTAACCTAGAGGAAAGTATAAAGCAACTGCATAGAGACCCATTTAAAATAAACAAAAAAACTCAAATAACAAAAGGCTGGAAAAAAATGGAAGAAGCTTTAAACAGACATTCAGATGAGGTGATAAAACTACAAATATCAGAGGACAAAATAAAGAAATGGCTAGGTGAATATGTGAATGCTCAAGAAAAGGTGTTTAAAAAAAGAATACAATTAGAGGATAAAGAACGTAGGGGGAAACCTGAGATTTTGTGCTGTACCAGAAAAGTTGGAAGGAAGACTATATATTAATATTATGAAAGCACACATAAGAAACTGGACTGGTATTCCACAGCAGGAGTTGTTAATAGAAAAGGCATACAGTGTGTATGTTCCAAACCTGGCTATGAAAAAGCAACCTACACCTTTAGCAGTAAAGATGCAATCTTATCAGCAGGAGGAGTTGATTCTGACAAAACTGTGCAGAAGGACAAAGTTCTAAAAGTGGGAGACAACAATGCATTTATGGAGGATGGTTATTCAATGTACACTAGCTAGAAGAGGAGTAAATTTATAACACTATTCAGAACAGACATGAGATTCAAACTTCTGTGCCCAGTTAACCAAGAAATATTATTTCCTGGAGGGACAAAATCATTTTTGATGCAGTACATGCTAAAGAAAAAATATAAAAGTTTGTCCAAAAAAAGTGAGCTGTGAAACAGAAAAATTCTGCTTCTTGTCCTTCTGGTAATAGAGACGACAGAGAGACTTGTACCAGTGAAACCTTTTCTAATGTTTCAACAGAAAATGCTTGAGAGAAGGAAAAAAGCACAAGTGTTGACTAGAAGAACTGAGAATAAATTGGAAATGAAGCAGAGATATGGTTTGGGAGATGGACATGAACAGGAATAAAACCAGTAACTTGCAAACTGTCAAATGTGGGATTACAAATCAATAATTATACTTGTGAAACATGACAGAACAAGAAAAATCTGGAAACACTGGACTTTTTTGACTTTGTTAAATTTGTTGGGAACTCTAAAGCATATGCCCTACTTCATCTCATTAATGTTTGGAAAAATACTTATGGGAAGAGGAGGGAGAAACTTAGCTATAAGTAAACATTTTTTTTTCTTAAAAGTATTTTTTTAGTGCACAATTTTCTTTGCATGCTATAAAGTTTTCTCAGTTATTTTAAGTGCAATGAGGACACTAATGTAATCAAGTCCTCCTGTTTTTTTTTTTTTCTTCCTCCTTTCTCCTTTTTCAGTTTTAAGAAGTGTAGGCACTGCAATGCACAAAAAGAAAAAAAGTCTGCTCAAAACAGCATGACAAAATAAAAACTGATGTACTTTTTCTCATTCTTGCATAATCGAATGATGGAATTAAGGCCCTTAGCGCAATCTAGTAACAAGTTTTAAGAGAAAGCAAGTAAATGAAAAAACAATGAAAATTTATAAAGCTTTTTTCTAGCAAATAAATGTATGCTTAAGTAGCAACTTTGTATCTAGTCCTCATGTCTCTATGGAAACAATATGTTAAAGAGAAATGGCTAGGAGAAGTGTTTTCCCAGCTAGGGGAGCTACAAAGATAAGGCAAAAACAGACAGCACTTTGTAGAAGCACAGGTTGCACTGTGCATCTTAGTACAAATAGCCTTTATTTTAGATTAACCCAAGTTTGTGAGTAGGACTGTCAGTTTGGGACACATGTTCCTATTAAGAGGGTAAACTTCAATATCTGAAGATGTACATAGTTTTGTGTGTTAGTATTTAATTAATAGGTTTTAGGGGGTATTGAGGTATTTTTCTTTGAGGCCTTTCAATAAAACAAAAGTTTTGTAAGATGTGACAGACAAATGGAGATGACAAGAAACAAATGTATAAAAGATCAACCTGCCAAACAGTGTATGCATGTTAACACAAAAGCTGGAACTAGACACTTAAAAAAGCTGTTGCACATAAAATGTAGGAATAATAACTTTTTAGCACAATGATGCTTTCTGTAATGTCTTTAAATGGCAATGGTCTCAAAGATGTATACAAAAAAAGAAAGAGTAGTGAACTATACAAAAAATGTAGTGTGCAAATAGCTATGCTACTGCAGACACACTTGGAAAGAACTTAACATGTGAATTTAACAGAGAGGTTTTCAGGATGGTTATTCAGTGGGACATGTGACAGAGTTAAAAAGGAGTACTTATATTAATAGCAAGAGGAGCTCCAATAGTGATAGAAGAGGATAAAAAAGATTATAATGGTATAGTAGTACTAAAGGGATACTGGCAAGGGAGGAGGATTACACTAGCATGTATTTATATTCCATTTAAAACTGCTATAATGGAGCTTAAGAAAATTGTGGGAGAGATATAATCAGCTTTCAGCAAGGCATATACTTGTAAGTGGGGAATGGAATTTGATTTGCAGCAGTGAAGATGTGTCTGGGGGGGCCAAAAGGGAAAATATAACAAAGGAGGGTAGATTTCTAAACAAATTTTTGAAAATATTTGGCATGGAAGATGTGAATGCAGTACTAGGAGTTCGGAGTGAATTTACATATTACTCAAGATAAAAAAACTGGGCTAGGTTACACAGAATTTACATTTCACAGAAACGTGCATTTAATTGAAAGCCTTAATACACACCCAATAACTATTTCAGATCATGCACCAATAATAACTAAAATAAAAACACAGGGTAATGAAATAAAAATGAGACACTGGCACTTTCCCACCTACCTGTTGAAAGAAATGTAAGGAATATAGTGGAAACTATTCAGGAGCTATTACAAAAGACTGAAATTCCTTTTGAAAATATAGCTAGGGAATGGGATACAATTAAAGTGGATTTTAAAAATAGGGTGGAAATAAAAAAGGGAGATATGGTTAAGAAGTAACAAGAATAACTTGAGAGACTGACAAATGTCAAAGTATTGCAGAACAGGGAGAATCTCACAGAAGAAAAGGAGCAACTGCAGAATGTTAAACTGAATGACTACCTCAATAATATGCATGAGTTTAGAAATATTGTTGTTAAGCAACTGTTTTTTTGATAATTCTACAGCACAAAAACTTTTAGCACAATGACTCAGGCAACATAAAGTAAAAAGGGCTGTTATGTCAAACTTAGAGAGCCTGCAATAAGTAACATAACAGAAGATCCTGTAGAGGTACCAGAAATATTTTGGAAATTCTATGAAAGTCTGTATAATTTGTTTTTGTGGAGGGCAGGCAAATATTTAACATTAATAGAACACTGATGATCCAGAGGTAAGCACAATATAAGAAAATACCACTGCTGCTAGTCTCGATACAGACAAAGCATTTGATAGAATAATCTGGGACTTTATAAGTGGGACAAGGGAAGCATTTGCATTCCCTGATAAAATTACAAGGTTGATTAGCAGGATATGGGACAGACTGGAGACGAAAATTGAAGTGGGTGGGTTCCTCTCCAATAATTTCTGCTTGAGTAGAGGGAACCAAGCAGGAGTGTCCTCTTTCCCTTTATTTGCATTATATTTAGAACCACTGGAAAAAAAAGGGACTCAGAAATTCAAGGGTATAATTGGTATGGCAGTCAAGGAAAAGCTGGTTCTATTTGCAGATGATATTATGGCATACCTATTAAAACCAGAAAAGGACATTTCAGTGTTGTAGAATATTTTGAGACAGTTTCAAATCTTTTTGGGATACAAAATTAATGAAACTAAAAGAAAGGCAATAGCTGTAAATTATGTATCCATACACAAACTTAAGCAATATTCATATTTATGGGGACATGACAAAATGAAATACTTACAAGGATTCCAGTGTGGCAGATAAGGATATGTAAGAACAGACTAAACAAACGATACTATAAAAACTGAAAAATTGGAAGGTGTGTTATATGAATATGGATAAGTAAGCTACAAGCAGTTAAAATGTTTTTATTCCCTTTAGTCTTACACACAGGTCTGGCATATTTTTATCAACCAGAGGAGAAGTTGTCGATAGCAATTAATAAAGAGCTGAAGGGTTTTATTTTGGAGGGGAAGATGACAAGGGTCAAGTGAGATAAACTGATTCTTCCAATAGAAAAAGGCAGACTGGATTACCCAATTTGAAATGGTATTTCAGAGCTATACAGTTCAGGCTCCTACACATAGCATAAGAAGAAACCTATAATACAAAAGGGAAAGCAATGATGATGAAATGGAAGGAAGCTCAAGAAACAAAGAGAGACTGGGATTTTGGATGCAGATCTTTACGAAGAACAATAATCATACAGAATATTATATTCATAAAGTAGATGAAAATTATTCTAAGAACTAACCCAACATGGGAATGGGGAAAGGAGATTATGCCGATATGAATCACTGTAATGAGGGACACACACAATAGGAAAGAGAAGCTGGAATTTATTGGAGAAAACTGGCAAAGAAACAAAGGTATTGAGAGCAAATAACTGAAGAGGGAAAAGTTAATAGAATGGAAAGACACCAAAAATGTATTTGGACTGTAGCTTTGAGACTGCCTTCCCTATCAAGGATTGATATCAGAGTACACATTACAGCATATAAAATATTGCACGATAATATAAGAATCAATCGGAGGAGGTAAGAAAGGATTGGGAAGAGAAACTGGATAAGTAATTTACAAAGTAACAATGGGGGTTATATATAGGTCTCCCAAATATGCAACAATATCTAGAAGATTCAAGATTTTTACTTAGAAATTTTTACATAGATATTCTGATAGACCAAGTACACTCCAGAGAATTTTTTCTCAGCTAGACAGCAAATGTTGGAGATGTGATGGGGAAGAAAGACGTAACTGGGAGTATATTTTCTGTAAGTGCAGTGAGTTGGCAGACTCTAAGGATTCCCTGCAGACTACTCTATCAGAGATACTGGGTGAGCAAATTGGTGTATTGAGGGAAACAATTTTATGAGCTATGATACAGAATCAGAATTGCCTAGACATAGTACGGCCTTACTGAGTATATTTTCTATGAGTGCAGTGAGTTAGCAAACTTCAACGATTCCCTCAAGACTACTCTATCAGAGATACTGAGTGAGCAAATTGATGTATTGAGGGAAACAATTTTTATGAGCTATGATACAGAATTAGAATAGCCTAGACATAGTAAGACCTTACTAAGTCTAATTATGGCGGCTGCCAAAAAACTAATGACTAGAAAATGGAAATCAAAGTCTAGACCACCTGTACAAGACGTGAATACAGTAACAGAGATAAAACTGAAATTAGGATCTTTAGAAAATGGTAGGAGCAAATTACATAGAAAAAAATAGAAATTCTGGGAACACAGACAGGGGAGGAATTAGGTTTAAAAGAAGGCAGGGTTTAAATGATGTATGTAACGTCTGAATGATGATTGGGTAGATAAGGGATGTATAATGTTTGCAACTGAAAATATGTCAATATGGTTTGTTTTCCCTTATATAAATTTATGACTGCCTATGTCATAAGTGATAATTTAATAAAGATGTTTTTGATTAAAAAACCCACTAAGGATTATAATAAGATGAACGGAAAAGAAGCTCACCAACTCATGAACGGGATAAGAAATGAAAACTACTTATATCAGTTTAAATTAGACTCAAAATATGGAAATAGCCTATGGCTTCTTCTGTCAGCTACAGAAACTGACACTAGAGGACATATGAAGGACATTTACAAAGATAACATGCATCATTTAAAGATTATCTTAAGGGGAAATGCTCACTAAGACTGTTTCAATAAATTACAGACAGAAGTGGGGTGATGTATCTCCGTATCTAAAGCTGTAATTCATCCCATTTATGGGACTAAAAAAAGGAAAAACTACTGAGCAGGTGACCTTACTTAGAACCTTTAGAAAATAAATAGGCCATATGAAAAAGTGGTAACTGCCTGCAATTCATCATCAAATGGATTAAAGAACAGTGAAAGTCTGATACCTTTTAAAGGGCTACAGAGGAATTACATGCGTCTGACTGTTACAAGGTTTAGGCAGGCTAAAAGGTCCTTCTACCTATGCTTGAAGACTGTACTGTTATCAACTTACAGGAGTGAGGTAGTGTTGGCTTGACACATTAGTGACACCTACAGGAAAGCAGTGCACTGTTTATGCATTGGCTAGGCATGTGTGGTAGCATTCGTGCAATCTCTTGTGGACAGTACTTGTGGAAAGCATGAAAAACACAAAAAGGAAGGAATTAGGTCCTTTATGGAAAAAAAAGTATCTTGACGGCATCGTCTTTGTCTAGCTCTTACTCCACATGGAATAAGGGTCTGGGACAGTTCTTGTCCTGTGAGAAGTGAACTGGCCAATTTATTTGCAAACAGGTTTGATGGCTGGTCAGCACTGAGGACAAAAAAGAGACGACAAATTTCCAAAAACCCACTGTAACAATTTTCCAACAATCCAACACCAGGAACACTGAGAATAACAAATGAAACATCTTTGGTGAGCCTTGCCATGCAGTAAAATATTTCTTGAAATCTTTTGATAGTTTATATGCTTTATTTCAACAAGGATGAGAGAAATTCTGGAACAGCAATCTGGTAATAAGCAACCGGAGCTGCAAACATAAAATGATTTGATTCTCCTTACACTTACCAAGGTCCAATGTCCAAGGACAGCTTGTTCCAAGTCAAATTACTGCAACAGACCAAGTTTAACAGTAACGGTTTTACCAGTGAGTAGCACAGAAACTACACCAATCTTCAGTTTAACTAAGATGAATGTAACAAAATGGACCTGTCCAAGAAATGTCAGTAATTCTTCAAAGTCCAAAAGAACAAAGTTGTTTATCAATGGAAGAGAAAAACTGGGGTTAAATGACAAACTGAGATGCAAGTGAATGGTAATGGCTATCTGTGAATACCAGGACCTATGCATATCACACAGTTCATCTTTCTGCAGCATACCTCTCAACTGTCCTAATTTTTGCCTTGCATTTTAGTATTTTCCTGTATTTTATGGCAAACAAATGAAGGCTGAAGTCACTAAATAATGACTTTCATTTGAATTTCAAACTTCTTAATACTTCAGACAATGCATGCTAACGCAAATCCTAGTATTCTAGCAACTTTCTAATTTTTGAAGAGCAACATTTAAAATCTGTCCCCTACTTTTGGACATATTGCTTTGTCCAGATTTCTTGTGCTGAAGGGTTGAGAGGTATGTTCTTGAGTAAGAATTTAAAATAACTCAGTTTCACTTACTGAATACAACTTATATGGAAAAAAAAAACATTTTAAATGCTGATTACTGACTTACTCTAAACTTCAACAATATTTTAGGAAGGAAGGAATGGAAGAAAAGAAAATCCTGAGGTACAGTAAACTTTGCTGTAATAATTAGTCAAAGTGGAATGATTATCCCATCTCAAAGGCTACACTAATTTCATTTATACTTCTTCCTTTATGTGCATCATGCTTGATGCTGCTTACAACACTGTTATATTTTCTGGTGCTTAACAAAGCAATGTGCATACTACCAAATGAGAAGGTGCTATGACAAGGCTATCATACATTCTAAAAGTGACATTCTTCTTTCCAGATATTTTTATTTGCATATAATTTTAATTATTTCTCTGGTAATTCTTGGTAAACTGTCATTTTTACTTAGGAGAGTGCATTCTGAATCTCAACCAATATAAGGTGGCAGACATCTGCTCTATAATTTAGTTTCAGACATGCCAGTTTCTTTTGTATTCAACTGTTCCTTTAAACTGAAACAGAAAAATACCCACTTGCACCAAAAAGCAACGTTAAACACCAACATGCCAGTAACTATCAAATACTTCTTTGACCCAAGCGAACTAGACACTACTTTTAAACACAAGCAGCCCTAGTTTGGGGAGGAGTGATGCCTCACAGAACCTTGTCCAATGGTTCCTCTATCTTCGCCCAACTGTTTCAGTCATTCCAGCAAAATGGGAGCTGGGTATTCCCAGGCTATGCAAGAGTCCTACGGCCTCATTCATTCTTGCCCAGGAACCCACATCAGCCCTCTGTTCCTGGCAAGAGTCAGATGGTAGGCAGCAGTGGCCAACTTGCTAGTTCAGGGAGGCCGTCTATCTACTCCCCTTGGAAGCAACCCTACAAGTACTATCACCAGAGGAGAAGCAGGCCTGTAAATGACAGTTTCCCCTGGCTACTTAGTGAGAAAGCACTGTGATGGTGTGAGTTTGGCCAGCTTGGAAATCCACTGAGTGAACACCAAGTGCTCTTGCAAGGTGTCGCCCATGTAGCAAACAACAGTCCTCTCCTTCTACCCAGGATGGGTGAGCTAAAAGTTGCCACACACTGCCATTCTCCATGACCAGCTCCCACAGGCACCTGAGCATCTAGGCAAACTTCGGTCACCTATTCCACAGTCAAGCCTTTATCCCTCTACTTTATGGAGCTTTCTTCAAACACAGACATAGTTGAGAGAAACAGTAGACAGATGACAACAGAGACAGATCTCTTTACAGCTGCTTGAATGTCGGTCCCTCTGGTTAATTCTCTCCCTTACAGGAATGAAAGAGCTCAAGACCTCTGGGAAGAGGGCCTGACACTTGTTGGGTGGAAAGGGGAAAAAACTAATAAGAAAAAAAAAAATACTTGCTGGGTGACGAAGAAAAACTGCACTGTAAATTAAAAAAAAACAAAGATGCTCTACAGGGTGATAAGGGAATGGGTTTATAAACAAGATTTCTTTTCGAAAGACAGGAAAATCTAGATTTCAGTTTACTGGCGTCTGTCAATATCTACATCTCTGACTGCACTGACTTGTCAATTTTAAATAAGTAAATCTGCCAGTATGACTGATGTATTGACAGATGTCAATTCTAAAATGGTTTTACTACAATGTATGTGAACTAAAAAAAAATAAGTTAGATCTCTTTACCCAGTATGTAAATATTTCAAAGATTAAGCAGCTTGTGAATTTAGCTTTCCATAATTCAGTTAAAGATTTCAGCTGTACTATGAACTAATCTTATGAACAGTTAAATATGGGACAAATGTAATTAAAGCACCACAGGCTGAAAAGTACCTTTGTGCATTTGATTACTACCTGCTGGTACAGTAATATACTGACAAGTTATAAACATGTCGACATAATACAGAAGAGTCGAAGCTCAACTACCATGAAAAGAGGGAAGAGTTAAAAGCTCAGTTATCAAAGTATATTGCAACTGCCATATCAAATAAACTATTAGACGTTTAATGAGTATTCAAGTTGTGACTGTATAATTAACATTCAAAAATTGATTAGCATTCTGAATTTCTAATGGACAACAAACAAAAATCGGTTTAAAGCTGTCCAATCCAGGGTGGGACCAATGTTCCCGGATCTTTTGTGGGCAAGCCAAAAACAGGAGTGAAACCACTAGTATGCATTCTCAACAGCATCCACCTGAGAAAGGACAAGGATCTCCTGGTGAATGTGGGCAAAAGGGCCTCTGCAAAAGGGCAACCTTTTAGGACAATCAGGTGGGATGATGGAGAAATCCATTGTGTGACTCTAATCAGGCAACCAGATCACCCACTGATCTGCTGTGTTGGTCTCCAATCTGGTGCATGAAGGAAAAATTTTCACCTGGCCACTTCAGATTGTTATTTGGAAGTGCCAGAAAGCTGCCTGATAGGTGTCTGCTGGATGGCTTTCAGCAGTTAGGAGGCAGCAGTTTTACTAATCTAGGCAGATGAACTGCAAATAGCTCATCTAATGCCAGTACTGATATCTGCAAATAACGGCACTGCAGGGAGCCCTTTGGATTAACAGCCTAAGCTTTAATTTGGAATGATAATGTTTTTTTAATGGAAGTAGTATCAGTACATAATATAAACTAGCCAGAAAAAGCAGACTAAGTTTGTCTAGTTTGCTTTCTGCAGCAACTTAAGGCAGTAGCCCCAACTGCCCTTCCTTCTATCTCACTTCATATCATCAGTATTCCCAGGCTGATTTAAAATCCTAAGTCATCTCTGCTTCTGCCACTCATTCTCACAAGTAATTCAACATTTCAGCTACCACATTGTGAAAAGGTTATTTGCATGAAAATAGAATGTGATCCCTTAGCCTGACACTGTTGCATAGGGTTATAAAACCCTAACTAGAAGGCAGATAACTTGCTTGAATAGCTGCTTTGTTGCTGGAAAAGACAGAAAGGAGAAAATGGGAGTAAGTAACATATGCTGGGAAAGAAAGAGTGACGCTGATCAGACCAACCTGCTCCCATGGAAATGAAGGGCTGAACAATACCAGTGACCACAGGATTCAGCAACCTGGGCTTGCCAATCATAAAAGTACAGTTGTGTACACTTACCATAAATGTAGATGTTCAAGTGTATTCACTGTTGCAGTCATCACATTTGAGTTATCCCTGCTAGGGTAGCCCTCGGTTGGCCCGAATACCAGAGGCTTAGTATTTCTGTGTCAGTTGCTGTCGCTTCAGGATTGACGTCAGGTCATCAATAGTATAAAGTAAGGCAGCCAATGCCATTACATCAGTTTTTCTTGCCCTAACCTGTCAGGAGTTCCCAAGTGCAAGCGAGGTTCTGGTGGAAGAACCCCACCAGTAGAAAGTAAATACCAATATGTCCCTTGTAAGGAAAGAGAAGAAAGAAGAGGGGGAAGGTGGGAGGGAAACCAGGACTGCAACAGTGAATACACTCGAACATCTACATTTATGGTAAGTGTACATAACTGTACTGTGTTCTTCATGTTTCACTGTTGCAGTCATCACACTTGGGTTGATTCCCAAAGCTGAGGAAATGGGTAGAGGCAGTCAAGGAAACTAGGGGCTGGCTAGGATGCCCTGCAAGACTGCAGAGGCAAACCCTGCCCTGGATTTGGAGAAGATAGGCAGGTGGTAATATTTGGTAAAGGTGTGAACAGAAGTCCAGGTGGAAGCTTCCAGGATGTCCCTGGTGGGGACTCCTCTAAGGAAAGCTGCAGAGGTGGAGGCTGTTCTGGTGGAGTGAGTCCTGACCTCTTTGGGGGGAGGCTTTCTGTGTTGTTTGTAGCAGAAATGGATGCAGTGTGCTATCCATTGGTTGACAGCCACACTGGACACCACCTTGGGCATGAAGGATGGGTTAGTACTGAGGGATACACTGTCAGCATGGAAGATGATGAAAGGTTCAACAGCCATAAGTGCTTGTAGCTTGGAGACCCTTCTGGCTGAAGTGATGGCCAGAAGGAAATCTGTCTTCCAGGAGAGAAATTTTATCTCTTCTGAAGAGGCTGGTTTGAAGGGGGCCAGGGTGAGCTTTTCCAACACAAAGTTAAGGTCCAAAGCTGGGGTTGGTGCTCTTCTGGGTGGCCTCAAGTTGCTAGCCCCTCTTAGGAACTGATTGATCAAAGGGTGTGAGAAAAGGGGCTGCTCAGTGGGAAAATGGGCAGAGATAGCAGAGGCATGAATATTAATAGAGGAAAAAGACAGGCCACTGTGTAGCAGGTCAGCTAAGTAATCCAGGATGAGGGGGAGGGAGGGCTGTGCCGTATTGGCTCCCTTAGCCTGAATCCAGGTGCAGAACCTTTTCCATTTGTCAGCATAAAAATTTCTAGTGCTAGCGAGTCTGGCCTCAAGTACAATATCTAGAACCTGTTTACTGAGGTTGGCAGATTGATGGGGGATTAGGGAATAAGCCAAACTGCGTGTCTGCAATTGGAGATGCATGAATTCTTACTTCCTCTGGGTCAGAAGTTTTGGAATCTGAGGAAGATGCCATGGGGGCAGTAGGGACATGCTGCGCAGCAAGGGGTACCAGTGCTGCAAAGGCCAGTCTGGAGCTATAAGAATAGCCCTTGGTTTTTCCTCCTTTATTTTGAGCAGTACCCTGGGGATGACAGGTAGGGGAGGAAAGGCATAGACCAATAGACTGACCCAGGGGAAGGACAGGGCATCCACTTTCCAAGTGATGCTCCATGGTGCAGAACTTGCTGAGCTGATGGTTGGTGTGGGAGACAAAGAGGTTGAACTTCGGGGTGCCCCATTTCTGAGTTATTAGGGTGAAGGTTCTTCTGTTGAGCTGCCATTCATGTGGGTCCAGAAGATTTCTGCTTAAGTGGTCTGCCACAGGGTTCAGAGAACCTGGTAGGAATTGTGCTAACAGGTGGAGTTGCATGGCAGAGGCTGTGTGCCAAAGGGTCATGGTCAGCCTGCATAGAGAGTAGGAGTGAGTCTCTCCCTGCTTGTTGATATACCACATCACAGTGGTGCTGTCTGTTTTGAGCAGGAGAGCCCCTGGGGAGAGAAGGGGCTTGAAAGCTATCGAGGTGTGCAGGACAGCTATCATCTCTTTTTGACTGATGTGCAGATGGATTAGCTGTGGGCTTCATTGGCCCTGTATGCACCTGCCATCCAGGTGTGCACCCCAGGCATAGTCTGATGCATCTGTGGTGAGGGTCTGGGCGGTGCGGGGGTGAGAAAGGTAGTCCCTTGTAGTGGGAGCATGCTGTTTGCCCACCAAAGAAAATCTTTTCTGAGGCAAGATATTATAGGTATAAGAGTCCCCAGGTCTTGAGTGTGTTGACACCAAAGGCTTTTTAGGTACCACTGAAGTTTCCTCGTATGCAGTCTGGCATATGGAATGAGTAGTATACAAGATGCCATGAACCCCAGAGCTTGCAGGTTTTTCCTTGCAGATATCTGGGGTCTGGTGGCTAGTTGAGAGAAGTAGGCTGTTAGGAAAATTTATTTTTCTGGTGTAAGGAATGCCATCTGGGATGTGTCCAGGCTTGCTCCCAGGAATATAATCCTTTGGGTGGGCACCTGCTTGGATTTCTTTTCATTGATTGTGCACCCTAGGGAGGTTAGTAGGGACTTTACAAAGGCCAGGTGCTTGAGCAGCTTTTCCTGGCTGTCTGCCTGAATTAGGCAGTTGTCTAAGTATGGGTAAATCTGGATAGTCCTTTGTCTGCAAAAGGCAAATGCCAGAGCAAGACATTTTGTGAAAACTCTCGGAGCAGTAGATAAGCCAAAGGGAAGCGCAGAAAACTGAAAGTGCTAAGCATCCTGCCCTGAAAAGGAGATATTTCCTGCATGATTCCCTGATAGGAATGTGGAGGTAGGCCTCTTTTAGGTCTAGGGTAGCTAGCCATGCATCCTTGGACAGCATGGGTAGCAGCTGCTGGAAGGTGAGCATTCTGAATTTTGGGATCACCAGGAAGGTGTTTACAATGGATAGACAGAGGATGAGGTGCCAGGTGCCCTCTTTTCTGGGTACCAGAAAAAGTCTGGAGTAGAAACCTTGGCCTTTCTGTTCTGCAGGAACGTGCTCTACTGCCCTCATAGGGAGCAGGGAAAGGACTTGCTTTTGCGCCTCTGCCCACTGGTTTGGAGGTAGATCTGGGAACCCTTTTGGAGTTGGAAGGGTGTGGAAAGAAAATATGTATCCCTGGGACACTATGTTGAGAACTCAGTGGTCATTGGTAATGGTGGTCCAGGTGCTTGCATGAAAGGACAGTTTTCCTCCTAGGGGTAAGTGAAAGTGGGCAGAAGTAGGGGGTGGGGGAGGAGAGTCATTGTAAGTTCTTACCATAAGGGTGTGGCTTATAACTCCCTGATTTTAAAGTGGAGGTAGTCCACTACTTAGATCTCTGCATTCTCTGTGGCTGCTGTCGGGGAGGGGTCTGGTTCCACAGGGTCTGGGCTGAACTGGCCTGGTGGGAGCAGGAAAGGACCAGTGCTTGGTGGGACAATGCTTGTTGAAGCTGGGTGACTGGACCTGCAAGAAATCCTTAACTGTCTGCAAAGATTATGCTTTTTCTTCCATCTTTTTTAAGACGACTTCTGCTTTAGTGCCAAATAAGTTGTCTTTGTGCAAGGGGGCAGCCAACAACTTAGATTTAACATGATCTGGCAAGGACTATTCCTTAAGCCATCCATGCCTTCTAAGGACAGATCTGGTGATTGCTGCCCTGCAAGAAGCTTCAAAACCACAGTGCAAGGTGTGTTTAGTTACTTGACTTGCAAAATGCATTAACTCTTGTAACTCTTTAGATTCTGCATAAGCAGGAAAGGAACACATTTTTTATGGAGTTCCAGGGTATGTTGCTGAAATATTAGCATATGGAACTGACAATTTAGTGCTCTGATAGCAAAGTGCTGAAGTGTATACTTTTTTACCCCATCTGTCTAGTGCTCGGGAATCCCTATATGTGGGGGTGAGATTCTTAGCAGAGGTTGCTTTAATTCTTTGGGGCCTTGAGAAATTACCTCAGGATCAGCAGTAGGATTTTTAAAAAGAAATTTGTGAGAGTCAGGGATTCTGTAGTATGTGTGTGGTTTTCTGGGTGCAGGAGAAAGGGTGCCAGGAGTCAACTGGATTCCAGGAACAAAGTCCAGGACTGGAGGTATGGCCAAGGGTCTGTGCTGTTGAAGAGCTAAGAATTCCCAGAGTCTCTTTTTAGAATGAGGGTAGTCCTGACTCTCCCACTGGAAATGCTCCCTTAAGGTATGAAGGGTTTCCCCAAAGGAAAAATCCTCTGGGGAAGAGGCTGAAGGAATAGAATCCTCTGCATCAGAATCCTCATAAGCAGTGAGGGGTTGCATGTCTTCATATTCAGATGCATCAGAGTCGTCAGACTCCTGTTCAGGCAAAACTACAGGGGACAGATCTCTTTTCCTTTTGGGGGGATAAGGCTTGGCTTCCCCTGATCAACATGATAAGGTCTTCCGCCATTTTAAGTATTTGAGAATGAGACAAGGAAGCAGGTGCCTGAGATTGGGTCATCAGTTTCTTGGGTGTGGTTCATAACCTGGGCCTAAGAAACTTGGTTGTTTTCAAAAGAATGGTAGTCGCAAAAGAAGACATTTTGTGTCAAGAATCGGTAGTGCGAAGGACTTCCTCTGAAGCTGGTGTCTGCTCAGCGGCAATAAACACATCCAAGGTGGAGACGACTGCAGGATCCTTGGGCGAAGAAGAATTTTGCGGCATACCGGACTCCGAAAGGGTCTCGGTAGCGGCCTGCAAATCCACAGAAGCGGGCATCAGGGGCTGCAAAAGAGCCTCACTGAGGACCGGAGAACTGACGACTAGTTTAACGGGAGCGTCGTCGGTAGGTTTGGACCTGTGCAGTCTTCCACTGTCTTTATCTTTATGTTTTTTCAGATGATCTGCTGTCAGATGGATTACAGAAGTCATACCGGAGTTCAAGGACTGTAAGCGAAAATATCTAGCTACAATAAGGGCCCGATGACAGATAGTTCTAGTGTAGAACAAAGCACAGAAGTGACAGTGGGGGACGTCGTGGTCTGGGCCTAAGCAAGTGATGCACTAAGAATGAAAGTCTCGGTGTGGTAGTTGCTTTCCACAGGAGAGACAATTGTTAAATTTTTCTGACATCGGTTACTGCAAGAAAAAAGGATTCCCAACGGGGTACTTAGCTTTAGAAGACTTCAGCTTCAGTTCGGTAGACGAAACTCAGGTAGCAGCCGACCGGCACTCATGTGGACTGCTTCTGCTTCAGGCTCCAAGGCAAGAAAGACTGGGGTAATGGTGTCGGCTGCCTTACTTTATACTACTGATGACCTGATGTCAGTCCTGAAGCGACAGCATCCTATGCAGAAATACTAAGCCTCTGGTATTTGGGCCGGCCGAGGGCTACACTGGCAGGGATAACCTAAATGTGATGACTGCAACAGTGAAACATGAAGAACATCTGGTGTTATAAGCCTTCATAGGCATGTGTGTGGCAGCAAACATCTAGTGGGAAGGCACACAATGTTCCTTCAGTTTCACAGGTGTACAAGTCATCCAACAGGCACAAGCTGGGGGACACAAATATATGACCTTATTGCTGGGATGTGATGAGAGAATAAACATCAGCATAGCTGCCTGCAGGACATTCCCATGGGACCAACCTTGCTATCACTGAAGAATGCCAAAAATGGTGGCAATAATGGGATGGGCTCATAAGGTAGAAACCTGTCAGTAAACACAGCAAAAAACGGTAACCGAAAATAGTGGTCACTTGACTGGCTGGTAATTTCCCTTCTACCTGACCACCTTTTCTTTCCACAGACATCTCAACAGAACTCCCTCTTAGTGCCTGATACAAATACATTACACGTCTGTGTTCTTTCTTCATGTAATATAATCATTGTTCCTCATACCTTGCCAGACACATTGTACCATTCCTCTATCAGTGTTACCCCCTTCTTTCCCTATAAAACCTCCAGAAATGTACTCCAAATGTGGCCTAATCATTGTTTAAAAGAGGGCCAATACACCTTCTTCCAGCAAATGGATCAACCCCCTTCACAGCTGTCTTTTTTACTACATTTTTGATTAGTACTTAATGGTTTGTGTTTTATGCAATGAAAATCCAAGGCCTTTTTTCATGTTTAGAATTTTTTAGTCTTGACTCTGTCAACTGCATACTCAGTCCCAAGAACGGCATTCCCTAGGTGCAGCAAAGTGCATCTGGCAAACAAAGTACAGTTTTGTACCTGCCATAAATGTAGATGTTCGAGTGTATACACTGTTGGAGTCATTACACTTGGGCTATCCTGCCGTCAGGCGGCTCCCCAGTCGGCCTGAGTTCCAAAGTCTCGGTCCGGCGTCGGTTGCTGTCACCTCCTCCCTAATGTCAGTGCGACAGGGGTATACAAGATGCAGCTGATGCCATTTTCTTCAGTTTTTCTTGCCCCAGATGTCAGGTGCCTCTATATAGGTAGGCAATTCCAATTGCTAATAAAACATACATAAGAAAAGCAATAAACAACTTACAGCTACCAGCAAATACTCCCCAGAGGTAGCAAGGGTAGAAGACTTAGGTACGTACCTGCCAGTAAGAGGGGAAGGAGGAAGGGTAACCTGGACTGCAGCAGTGTATACACTCGAAAGTACAGTTTTGTACCTACCATAAATGTAGATGTTAGAGTGCTAATACAGCTGCAGTCATAACAGATGGGTTCTCCTGCCGTCAGGCGGGTCCTCGGTCAGCCGAATTCCAAAGTCTAGGTCCAGCGTCGGTTGTCGTTGCTTCTTCCCTGACGTCAGTGCAACAGGGGTATAAAAGAACCAGCCAACGCCATTTTCTTCAGTTTTTCTTGCCCCAGATGTCAGGTGCCCCCAGAAGGAAGGCAATACCATAAATTAGTGTAATAAAAGCAATGCCATATAAACAAAATACAGTAGTGCAAGCAAATACATCATGAATGAATACCCCAATCTCGTTGCATGAGGATATGTCAGCCAATAGGCCTGTCCCAAGAGGGGAAGGAGGGAGGGAAACCTGGACTGCAGCTGTATTAGCACTCGAACATCTACATTTATGGTAGGTACAAAACTGTACTATGTTCATCGTGCATACAGCTACAGTCATAACAGATGGGTAGAATCCCAAAGCTAAGAAAGGGGTGGTAGGCACTAGGTGGAACTAGGAGGAGCCAGAATGCCCTGCAAGACTGCAGTGGCAAAGCCCGCTCTAGATTTGGAGTATAGTGGAAGGTGGTAGTGCTTGGAGAAGGTATGCACAGAACTGCAAGTGGCTGCTTCTAAAATATCTTTGGTAGGAACTCCTCTGAGAAAGGCTGCAGAGGTAGCCGTGGCCCTTGTGGAGTGAGATCTGATGCCTGTAGGTAAAGTTTTGCCATGAAAAGAATAGCAAAAGTGTATGCAGTGGGCTATCCATTTTGAGAGTGTCTGTTTGGAAATTGGCTTTCCTTGAGCTCCTACAGCATAGGACACAAAGAGCTGTTCTGATTTTCTGAAAGGCTTTGTTCTGTCCAAATAATAACGCAGTTGTCTGTGGATGTCCAAGGAATGTAGTAATCTCTCCCCTTTGTTTTGAGGATTAGGATAAAAGGTAGGTAAGTGTATGGCCTGATTCAAAGCTACCCTGGATACCACTTTTGGCATAAAGGACGGGTTGGTTCGTAAGGAAACTCTGTCCTGATGGAAGATGATAAAAGGCTGCACAGCCATGAGAGCTTGTAGTTCTGAAACTCTACGAGCTGAGGTAATAGCCAGAAGGAAAGCTGTTTTCCAGGACAAATATTGCAAATCTGACAAGGCAGCTGACTCAAAAGGAGGCAAGGCAGTTTTTCCAGAATGAAATTGAGATCCCAAGCAGGTATTGGTTGTTTCCTTGGGGGTCTTAGATTCTTAGCCCCTCTGAGGAACTGTCTTAAGAGGGGGTGAGAGAATAAGGGTGGATCAGTGTTGTATTCTGCAGAAATGGCTAAGGCATGGATTTTGATGGAGGAGAATGAAAGTCCACTGCTTAGCACCTCAGCTAGATACTGTAATATTTGAGGTAAATTCAGTTTTCCAGGATCCAGGCCCTTTTTCTCATTCCAGACACAAAACCGTTTCCATTTTGTGGAGTAAGCTTTCCTAGTAGATGGCCTTCTAGCCTCCAAAATGACATCCTGCACCTCCTTGGAGAGTAGGGTCTGTTGAGATGCTAAGGAATCTTCCATGCGGCTAGACTGAGTGTTTTTAGCTGACTGTGAAGAGTTTTGAAGCTGTGCTGAGTCAGGAGAAGAGGCATTAGAGGCAGGGTCCATGATGGGGAATGCGTCAGGCTCCTCAGGAGTGGGTACCAGTGTTGTCTTGGCCAGTCTGGAGCAATGAGAATCATCTTTGGTCTGTCTGCTCTGGTTTTCAATAGAACTTTGGGCAGCAGAGGAAGAGGTGGGAAGGCATAAACTGTCATTGATGTCCAACTGAAAGAGAGAGCGTCCACTCTCCAGGCCTTTGGATGGAAAATCCTTGAGCAGAATTTTGTCAATTGGTAATTTTTGTGGGAGGCAAAGAGATCTATGTCTGGCCTTCCCCATGCTTGGATTATCTCTGTAAAAACTTGAGGATGCAACTTCCATTCATGCGGATCTGTCATATTTCTGCTTAGGTTGTCTGCCAGCATGTTTTCCTTGCCTGGCAAGTGTACTGTGCTTGTAGTTCGATTTGTAAGTCCATGGCCATGTTCCAAAGTGACATGGCCAGTCTGCATAGGGGGTATGAATGTGTTCCTCCCTGTTTGTTTATGTACCACATAACTGTGGTGTTGTCCGTTCTTATCAATAGTTGACCTGGTTGTAGAAGGTCCTTGAAAGATATAATAGCATTTATTACTGCTAGCATTTCCTTTTGATTGATGTGAAGGTGCTTTTCTTTTTGGGACCATTTGCCCTGAATGCACCAATCTGTCATGTGCGCCCCCCAGGCGTAGTCCGAGGTGTCTGTTGTGCTGACTTGATTTGCTTGAGGCTTGCTGAATGGGAGACCTGTGTTTGCTTGGCATGCTTGAGCCCACCACAGAAATTCCTTTTGAAGACATGGAATTAGTGGTATTATTGTTTCCAAACTGTGGCTGTGTTGAGACCATAGGTTTTTCAGGTACCATTGAAGTTTCCTCATATGCAGCTTTGCACATGGGATTTGTAAGATGCAAAATGCCATGAATCCCAGAGCCTGCAGGATTTTCCTTGCAGTCAGCCTGGTGCAATTTGCTAGTGCTCTGAAGTATTGAGTTAGTTGCCCCTGCTTCTCTGGCATGAGGTAGGCCATCTGGGTGTTTGTGTCCAAGACAGCACCCAGGAAAATTATTTTCCGAGAGGGTATTAGCTTTGATTTCTTTTTGTTGACTGTGTATCCCAGAGAGTTCAACAACATTATTACATAAGCCAGATGTTTCAGAAGAATGTGTTTGCTGTCTGCTTGGATCAGGCAGTCGTCCAAATAGGGGTATATTTGTATCCCTTGAAGTCTGCAGTAGGCAATTACTGATGCCAGGCATTTCATGAATACTCTGGGCGCAGTAGATAAGCCAAAGGGCAATGCAGAGAATGATAATGGGTTGAACCTGCAAGAAATCTGAGGTATCTTCTGCAATTATGTCTGATTGGGACATGCAGGTATGCCTCCTTGAGGTCCAATGTTACCAGCCAAGACTCCTTGCCCAGCATGGGAAGAAGCTGCTGTAGAGTGAGCATCTTGAATTTTGGTATGAGTAGAAAAGTGTTTAGGATGGATAGGTCCAAAATAGGTCTCCAATCTTTTCCCTTCCTTGGAACCAGGAATAGTCTGGAATAAAAACCTTGACCTTGTTCGTGCGTAGGTACCTCTTGAATAGCTTTCATGTCTATGAGATCTGTAATTTGCCTTTGTGCCTCTGCCCTTTGATTGTGTGGCAGGTTTGGCATGCCTCTCATTTTTGGAAGGGTGTGAAAATGGAATCTGTAGCCTCTGTTTATAATGTCCAGGATCCATTTGTCTTGTGTGACAATATGCCAATTTTTTGAAAATAATGCCAGTTTTCCGCCTAACGGTGCTGTCATTTGAGTCTTGCTTGGCATGCAAAGGGGAAAGTCATTGGGCTTGCTTTCTGAATGGTTGCAAGTTATCCTCACCACCTCTTTGTGTAGGAGCTTGCCATTGTCTGCCTCTAAACGATCCTTGGGATTGTCCTCTGCCCCTCGGGCGCCTGTATCTACCTCTTTGGGGGTCTGTCCGTGGCTGGAAAGGACCAATTTTTGGAAGGCCAATTTCTACTGAAGCGTGGGGGTTGTACCTGTAGAAAATCTTTCACAGTTTGCATCGATTTAGCCTTTTCCTCCATTTTCCTTAATACCTCCTCAGCATTAGCACCAAATAATACATCCTTTTGTAGAGGGGCATCTAGTAATTTAGCTTTGACATGATCTGGCAAGGTTTGTTCCTTAAGCCAGGCATGTCTATGTATGACTGATCCTGTAACAGCAGCTCTACATGAGGCCTCTAGAGCATCAAAACCACATTGTAAGGTATGTTTACCCACTTGTTCTGCACTATGCATCAAATCCTGCAACTCCTTCAAATCTGGTTGTTCAGGTTGTGACATTTTACTTTTCAATTGTGATAACAAAAACTGTTGGTATTTTAGCATATGGAACTGACAGTTTAATGCCCTCATGGTTAAGGTAGCCGAGGTATATACCTTTTTTCCCCACCTTTCTAAGGATCTGGAATCTCTCTTGGAAGGTAATGGATTTTTAGCAGTGGAGGCCTTAATTTCCTTGGGGCCCTATGAGATGGTTTCTGGGTCAGCAGCATGGCTTTTGTATAGAAATTGGTGTGAGTCAGGAACCTTGTCGTACCTGTCAGGCTTGACTGGGGCTGGAGGTAGAGAATCCGGGTTAAGGCAGGCCTCCGAGTACACATCATCTAGTATGTCCAAGACAGGAGGTATAGCCAGAGGCCTGTGCTGAGGTAGCAAGAGAAATTCCCTAAGCCTTTTCTTGGAATCTGAATAATCTTGGCCTTCCCAGTGGAAGTGTCCCTTAAGGTATGCAAAGTTTCCCCAAATGAGTAATCCTCTGGAGGGGATACAGAGGGAATGGACTCCTCTGCATCAGAGTCTTCAAAAGGGGAGTAAGAATGTTCCTGATCATCAGACTGCTCTGAAATAATGGAGCCCTGATCTGAGGAGGGGGATTCTTCCTCCACTCTGGGCCTTTTGTCCGGGGGTGGGGGGGTTGAGAACCCCTGATAAGAGTAATTAAATCCTCAGCCATTTTAAGCATCTGTTTTTTAGGCATGGGGCCTGGTGATGGGCCCTGTGTAGCTTGTCTCTTAGAATGCATGGCTGCTTTACACTTAGTGAAAGTCTTGATGGAAAAGGAAGAGGAAGGTCTGAAGACACCTTGAGAGGAGGTAGACCTATCCACATTTTGAGATTCACCGCCAAGAGGGGCTTCAGTATCTGTAGTCAGGGTGTGGGCCGAGGAGCCTGCGACCTCGTGCACAGGAGACACCGCCAATGAAGTGTCGTCGGTAGTCAGGTAGGTGCCTCGCTGAGAACCAGACCACGTGTAGTCGGCTTTGGCGTGGTGTCGGTAGAGGCCGCAGACCTCGTGTGTCGGTCCTTATCTTTGCGCTTTTTAGACAAAACAGGAGTCGTAGTACCCGACGACATAATATAGTTAAATGTTTTGCCAAAATAATGCTGGGCGAACTCCGCCCGACGCTTAATGGTGCGTTTGTTGAATGTAGCACAAAAGCGACAAACCGAGACATCGTGGTCTTGGCCTAAACAAGGAATACAGAGGGAATGGAAATCCTGATGCGGTATTTGCTTCCCACATGAAATACAATTATTAACTTTGTCTGACATTGGTCTGAGGCAAGAAAAGTTTCCCCAACGGGGTACTTAGCTTTCAAGAAGACTTCGGTTTCAAAATTTTCGTAATTTCAGGAGCTGGCCGACCGGCACTTGCGAACTGCTTCTGCTTCGGGCACCGTGCGGCAAGAAAGACTGGAGAAAATGGTGTCGGCTGGTTCTTTTATACCCCTGTCGCACTGACGTCAGGGAAGAAGCGATGCCAGACCTAGACTTTGGAATTCGGCCGACCGAGGACCCGCCTGATGGCAGGAGAACCCATCTGTTATGACTGCAGCTGTATGCACGATGAACATCATCTACATTTATGGTAGGTACAAAACTGCACTATGTTCATCGTGTTACACTGCTGCAGTCATTACACTTGGGTAGAATCCTAAAGCTGAGGTAGGGTGACTGGTTCTATAAGGCATTAGGGGTGGCTATATGGCCCTGCAGCCCTGCAGTGGTGAATCCAGCTCTGGATTTAGAGTATAGAGGCAGATGGTAATGCTTGGTGAAGGTATGTACAGAACTCCAAGTTGCTCCTTCCAAAATATCCTTGGTAGGTACTCCCCTGAGGTAGGCAGTTGAAGTGGCTGCTGCCCTGGTGGAGTGAGATCTAATGCTGCTAGGTACAGGTTTTCCATGGTATGTGTATACAATTTCCTATCCATTATGAAATAGTCTGTTTTGAAATGGCTTTTCCCTGTGCTCCTGCAGCATATGCTACCAATAATTGCTCAGATTTTCTGAAAGCTTTGGTTTTGTCCAAGTAGAAGCGTAACTGCCTGTGAATGTCCAAAGAGTGCAGTAGTCTCTCCCCTTTATTCTGTGGTTTAGGATAAAACGTTGGCAGGTGAACAGTTTGGTTTAGAGCCACACTGGATACCACCTTTGGCATAAATGTAGGGTTAGTTCTTAAAGACACCATGTCCTGGTGGAAAATGAGGAAAGGTTCCACTGCCATTAGTGCCTGTAATTCTGAAAATCTTTGTGCTGATGTTATTGCCAGGAGCAGTGCAGTTTTCCAAGAGATATATTTTAATTCTGCCATGTTAGCTGGCTCAAAAGTAGGTAAAGTTAGTTTTTCCAAAACAAAATTGAAGTCCCAAGTTGGAGTAGGTGCTCTATGGGGTGGTCTTATGTTTTTAGCCCCTCTGAGGTACTGTTTTAACAGACGATTAGAGAAAATTGATGGGTCCGTGTTGTAATGAGCAGAGATGGCAGAGGCGTGGATCTTAATGGATGAGAAGGAGAGGCCTTTGTCCAGCATCTCATTTAAGTATTGTAGAATCTGAGGAATGTTTGGGACAAGAGGGTCAAGGCTGTGAGCTTGGTTCCAGGCACAGAATCTCTTCCATTTATCCGAGTAGGCTTTCCTGGTACTAGGCCTTCTGGCCTCCAGAATGACATCCATAACAGCTTTGGAGAGAGGCATTGCTTGCTTGACTAAGGAATCTTCCATGCAGCTAGGTTTAAGGTCTTTAGCTGGCTGTGTAGTATTTGATTGTTGTGCTGAGTCAGCAGATGTGGGATGTGAGGCAAAATCCAGGGTGGTTCTTGTGCTAAGCTCCTTAAGATTGGGTACCAGTGCTGGCGTGGCCAGTCTGGTGCAATCAGGATCATCTTTGGCTCTTCTTGCCTGGCTTTATGAGTACCTTTGGCAGGAGAGGTAGTGGTGGGAAAGCGTATACTTGTAGGTTTTCCCAGCTGAATGAGAGGGCATCCACTTTCCATGCTTGTGGATGGTAACTCCGTGTGCAGAATTTTTGTAGCTGGCAGTTTATTGGGGATGCAAACAGATCTATGTCCGGGCTCCACCATTTCTGTGTTATCATTCTGAATATTTGTAGACTCAATTCCCATTCGTGGGGATCCATGATGTTTCTGCTTAAGTCGTCTGCCAGTGTGTTTTTCTCTCCTGGCAGGAATTGTGCTTGCAGAATAATTTGAAGGTTTATAGCTGTGTTCCACAAGGTCATGGCTTGTCTGCATAGGGGGTAGGAGTGAGTGCCCCCTTGCTTGTTTATGTACCACATAACTGTCGTGGTGTCTGTCTTTATCAGTAGTTGTCCTGGATGCAGCAGGTCCTTGAAAGCTATAAGGGCATTTTGTACAGCTAGCATCTCTTTTTGATTGATGTGAAAATGCCTTTGTTCTGCAGGCCACGTGCCCTGAATACATTCGCCTACCATGTGTGCTCCCCAAGCGTAATCCGATGCAACTGTTGTCAGTGTTTGCCTGGCTGTGGGTTGTGTAAAAGGCTGTCCCTTGTTGAGGTGGCAAGTTTGAGCCCACCATTGAAACTTCTATTGAAGGCAAGAGATTAGTGGTATAACTGTTTTCAAACTTTGACAGTGTTGAGACCATACATTCTTTATGTACCACTATAGTTTCCTCATATGCAGTTTGGCACATGGAATTAGTAGTATGCAGGATGCCATGTAACCCAAGGCCTGCAGAATGTTTCTTGCAGGGAGCTGGGTCTTTGTTGCCATCAATTGAAAGTATTGTGTCAGTTGTCCTTGCTTGTCTGGCATGAGATAAGCCATCTGGGCCGTTGAGTTCAAGCTGGCACCCAAGAATATAATCTCTTGTGAGGGCACTAGTTTTGATTTCTTTTTGTTTACTGTGTACCCCAGGCAACTTAACTTTTTTTACAAACGCCATATGCTTTAGAAGAATGTCCTTGCTCTTTGCTTGAATCAGGCAGTCATCCAGGTACGGATAAATTTGAATTCCTTTCTGTCTGCAAAATTCAATTACTGGTGCCAGGCACTTTGTGAAGACCGTGGGCACAGTAGATAAGTCAAAGGGCAGTGCAGAGAATTGGTAGTGCATTGAACCAGCTATGAATCTGAGGTATCTACTGCAGTTTTGTCTGATAGGGACATGCAGATATGCCTCCCTGAGGTCCAAAGTCACGAAACAAGCTTTCTTGCGCAGCATGGGAAGAAGCTGCTGTAATGTCAACATTTTGAATTTCGGAACATCCAGGTAAGTGTTTAGAGATGAAAGATCCAGAATGGGCCTCCAGGCATTGTCCTTTCTGGGTACCAGAAAGAGTCTTGAGTAAAATCCTTGTCCTTGCTCCTGTGATGGTACCTTTTGAATAGCTCTCATATCCATGAGTGCTGTAGTTTATTTTTGAGCCTCTGCCCATTGATTTGGTGGCAGATTTGGCATTCCTTTTAACCTTGGCAGAGTGTGAAAGTGGAACCTGTAACCTTGAAATACAGTGCTGAGAACCCATTTGTCCTTGGTGATCATTTGCCAATTGTGGTAGAAGAGTGACTGTTTTCCTCCCAAGGGGGCTGCCAAGAGGGATTTGTTTGGCAGCTGTAGTGGGAAGTCATTGGAGCTGTTTTTTATATGGTCTTCCCCTTCTTTCTGGCCTGATGCAACCCATTGTCAAGGCCTATAAGGACCTTGTGTGAGACCTCTACCTCCTGGACGTCTGTATCTTCCCCTTTGAGGTCTGTCTGTAATTGGAAAGGATCAATTCTTAGTTGGCCAGTTTCTGCTAAATCTAGGAGGCTGAACCTGTAAGAATTCCTTCACCGTTTGCATAGATTTTGCCTTATCCTCCATTTTCTTTAATACCTCTTCTGCCTTAACTCCAAACAACACATCC
This sequence comes from Protopterus annectens, assembly GCF_019279795.1. Lineage (NCBI taxonomy): Eukaryota > Metazoa > Chordata > Ceratodontiformes > Protopteridae > Protopterus > Protopterus annectens. The sequence goes on along the minus strand of NC_056742.1, from coordinate 281,044,487 downwards.
TGCTGCAAAGGTGCATCCAATAATTTTGCTTTAACATGATCTGGTAACGTATGTTCTTTTAACCAAGCATGTCTTCTAATGACAGAGCCTGTAACTGCTGCTCTGCAGGAGGCCTCTAGAGAATCAAAACCACATTGCAAAGTATGCTTTCCCACTTGTTCAGCTGCATGCAATAAATCCTGCATTTCTTTAAAATTAGGAGGATCTGATTCTGGAAGCATTTTCTGTTTTAACTGAGACAGTAAAAATTGCTGATATTTTAGCATGTGGAACTGGCAATTTAAGGCTCTCATTGCTAAAGTTGCAGACGTATATACTTTCTATCCCCATCTGTCTAATGTTCTGGAATCTCTATCAGAGGGAACTGGATTCTTGGCTGATGAGGCCTTAACTCCTTTGGGTCCCTGAGAAATAGTTTCAGGGTCAGCTACAGGGCTTTTACGCAGAAATGTATGAGAGTCAGGGACTCTCTAGTATCTGTCAGGTTTAACAGGGGCTGGAGGTAAGGAATCAGGATTTAAGCTGGATTCAGTATACACACATCATCCACAATATCTAACACTGGCAGAATAGCAAGGAATCTGTGTTGAGGTAGTAAAAGGAAGTCTCTGAGCCTTTTCTTGGATTCTGAGTAATCCTGGTCTTCCCAGTGGAAATGCTCCCTCATGGTATGTAGGGTTTCCCCAAAGGAGTAGTCTTCAGGCGGTGAGGGTGATGGAATTGATTCCTCAGCATCAGAATCCTCATAAGGGGGTAAAGAGTATCCTAGGTCTGAGGATGAATCAGAAGAGATGGACACCTGGTCGGACGAGTCATAGTCTGCATCTTGTCTAGGCCTTTTATCAGGAGGTGGATGGGACCCCCCCTGATCAGAGTGATTATGTCTTCGGCCATTTTCAGCATTTGTTTCTTAGGCATGGAGGCCTGTCCTGGAGAATGCTGTATTTGTTTCTTTGATTTTAAAGGAGGCTTAGACTTAGCTGAAGGTTTAATGCTTAACTGAGTAGGTCTGAAGACGCCCTCTGAAGCTGTGGGTTGCTCAGCTACTCCAGATCCCTCTGAAAGGATAGTCTTGGTAGGCTGAATAACTTGTGCATCCGAAGGCCCAGCCATCTCCACGTGGGAGTCAGAGGCGGCCTGTGGTTCTACAGAAGCGGTCGTCAGGGGCTGCGAAGGTGCCTCGCTGAAAACCAGAGAACCGGCGACTGGCCTAGAAGAGGCTTCATCGTCAGTTGTAGGCCTTGGATGCCTATCCTTGTCTTTGCGCTTTTTGTGTATTCCAGTCGTCGGAACTTCCGTAGGCATGGTATAATTGAATTTTATAACAAAATAATGTCGGGCAAAATCAAACTGACGTTTAATAGTGCGCTTGTTAAACCTAGCACAAAACCGACAACAAGTGACGTCGTGGTCTGGGCCTAGGCATGGGATACAATAGGAATGGAAATCCTTATGAGGTATTTGCTTCCCACAAGAAATACAGTTATTAACTTTTACTGACATCGGTCTGAGGCAAGAAAAAGTTTCCCAAATGGGGTACTTAACTTTGTAGAAGACTTCGGTTCTGGATTCGGAATGAAAATCTCAGGGGACTGCCGACCAGCACTTGCAAACTGCTTTTGCTTCGGGCACCGCGCGGCAAGAAAGACTGAAGAAAATGGTGTCGGCTGCATCTTATATACCCCTGTCGCACTGACATCAGGGAGGAGGCGACAGCAACCGACGCCGGACCGAGACTTTGGAACTCAGACAGACTGGGGAGCCGCCTGATGGCAGGATAGCCCAAGTGTAATGACTGCAGCAGTGTAACATGATTAACATTGTGAAGCTTTTAGACTTTTTGCAGTCTCCATAAATCACCCTTCATATTTGTTTATTCATCTGTCATGACACTCCAACCTTGGTGTCATCCCCAAAGAGAATGATGAAGTTTTCCATGCTCGAATGAAGCCTTGAGACAATATGTTCACAAGACTGGTATCAGCAGGACACCAACTTTAGTCTTTTTTACAGTTCATTAGCTCATATTCCTCAACTGTCGCCTTCTGATCTCTGTTATAGATACATTTCTTTACATACCCACATGATCTGTGTCAACTCCTCTCCCTCTCACCTCTACAAGAAGCCTGTAATGCCAAACCAAGTTAAAGACGTTAGTGAAATCCAGAGAAAGCACCTATGGACTTGCATCTACTTACTCAAAGAATGTAATCAGTGCACTCTGCCAAACACAATCATCATTGAAACCATGGAGTTATTCAATAAGCAGCCTCCAGGAAATCTACTAATTCTTGCCCAAAGTAGAAAATTCATGGTTTTACCCACTAATAAGTGCTCACTAACCTGGACTTTCCAGAAAAACTGCTTGATCTGTCCTTGTAGCATGATGTTCTGTTAATCTGCTTCAGCCTGGTCTTCCCCTCCTGCCCAAATTAATCTAATTTAGCATGGCCTTCACTGCCCGCCCAAATTAATCTGGTTCAGCATGGCTTTCACCCTCCTGCCTAAAGAAGGTTTTCCAATAAATAAAGCATTCAAAGCTTCTTAGATGAGAGTTAAAGCCAAAAACATGCACCTATGAATATCAATACTCAACACAATGATGCCGTTGGCAGAAGTACAGACAAGAACACTAGTCAAGCCATAATTATTCCACAAGTCTCTGGTGTTAATTTTGAACATCTTGTGAAAGAGTGACAGATCTAGCCTTTGTGTCATTCTCTGCAGCTGCATTCAGGCCCTGAGCCATTTCATTGGTAAGAGTGCAGCAATAATGGACTAAATGTCTGAACAAGTTCAAAACATGAAACCTCAGGAGGGAGACTAAGAAAAGTTCTTCCCCCAGTGAGTCAGTCTCTTACAAAAGCATTCAAAAGTGGATCATGGAAGTGCTTGAGGACTGTTGGGTGTTCCTACACCATGTAAGAACTTGCATATGCACCAGAAGGATGTGGGGCCAGAAAAAAAAACTGGAATAAAAACTCTTCCAGACCACTTGTGTAACAAGGAAGATATCTTTGACAAGACTTTTTCATACTGTCTTCCTACTTCTTTGTAGGTTAGGAAGCAATAAATGGGATTAACCCAGGGTAAAGACTCAAGCCAATCAAGAAACTGTAAAAAGGGGCTCTGTGCCTTTATCTTGAAAGACTAACATCTCTAGTGGTCCCAGAAAGATAACTTCTCCTTATTAAATGGAAATTGAGACAATCAAACTGTAAACAAGCAATGGCACAGAATACAAAGGAATGCTGACTGGATACAGCGACATACATCTTTTGCTTTTCTCACTGGGGGGGGGGAACTACCATATAATCACCTGCAACAATCCCCAAATATTGAGAGATAAAGGAGTTAAGAGAACAGCATTCTGCTGACCACTCCATCTTCTCTCTCTCTCTCTGATGAATCACAGGAAAGATGTTGGATCACTTCAGAAGATTCTGTCACTGACAGATTCCACAATATCAACTGCCTTTTGGGGGCTATCTTGCTAGATAATGTCTTAAAGAGCTTGGTGCTGCAGCATTACAGAATACCAAACTCATTATTTGAAAGGTTTGCTAATAGGAATCTTGACAGAACCAACCAACAGTTTTGTTGGTGGCGACTTCAGGCAACAAAGTAGGCTTCAATAAATCTGGCAGACACTACATGCCAAATGACATTACAATGTTAAAGAAGGGGAGCTTACTAATAAATGTAACTCAACTTATCAGCTGATCCATAAGAAGGCATTCTGCAGGGAGTACATATTCTCTTGTAATACCCTGAGCTTAGCACAAGGAAAATTTTCTGGCTCACACAATCATGGACACACAAATCTCTTGCTGGTTCATATTACGATGTTGCACACAAGACCAGTTGGTCTTACTGAGACCTTGCACTCTCCAGTTTGATAACTATGCGATGGGTGTACACAACCTGAATGACATAAAAACATAAAATCTAATCTAATTAATACTTGCACAACTTACTAAAACATCTACCCAGAACAGATGAATGCACACTGTCCAGGCAGAGCAGCAGGAGGGCGAGGGTAAGAGAGTTAACAGCCCAAGTACAGATGGCCTTCTCAAAGATTAAGTAATCAGATAAGAATACTAACTATAACATCAGAATATGAAGGCACTCTGCAATGGGTTACTGCTGGGAAGAATCACTTGCAGTACAAATTCAGCTTGCAGGAGATGAAGAAAGACAAAGACAAGGTGGCAGAAGGCCAATTACTGAAGTACCCACAGGCTAAAGAATGCTCAGCTCCTGGAATTATACTGTAAGCAATTATACTTGATGCAAGTGTGAAATGACCAAGTAGCCAGAGCACAAAACAAAACTAAAGGTACACATTAAAGGTACTGAAAGACTCTCTCCTGTATTTCTTCTCCAGGAAAAAAAACAGACAAATGTATGGGTGGTTTAAAGTACATTTCTGAAATAATATTTGGAATACAGTGGGTTTTTCCTAGATGGCTGCAAACTGATCAACACCTGGCTTTTCCAAGATGGTTACAAACTGACCAACAGCTTAATTTCAACTCTCCCAGTGTGCAAAATGAAAATGATAGGTAAGGGCCAGTAATCCTATCAGTTTTAGTAAAATTCAGTTACTGGCTAGCAAGTACATTGCCTAGACACCAGCAAAGAAGAAACTTTGAGAGCCTGAAAGAAAATCAACTAGAAAGGGTGAAGAGAAAACACCAAATAAGAAAAATCCTGCAGCTCTTCAGCAAAAAGCAGTTCCAGCTCCAGATTTGGTATAAGAGATGGATTCCAGTAATTTAGAGGAAAAATACATCAAATGTGCTCAAAGGTGATTAAAATAAATGAAACAATGAAAGAGTATATCAACTCAAATAAAAGACTGGAAGAAGCTTTAAACAGCTATCCAGATGAAGTGATAAAACTGCAAAGATCAGAGGTATTAATGAAGAAAAGGCTGGCTGAGTATGAGACTGCTCAAGAAGAGCTGTTTCAAAAAATGGTAGATTGAGAGGACAGATGATCCAGAGAAAACCTGAGATTTTGCCACACCAGAGAAACTGGAGGGAACAGACTGTATTAACTTAATGAAAGCACAAATAAATAAATGGACTACTATTCCCTAGCAGGACTTGTTAACTGAAAGGCAAATTGCATGCATGCTCCAAATCTGGCCATGAGAATGCAGCAAAGACCTGTATTAGTAAAGATGCAATCATACCAGCAGAAAGGGTTGATTCTGACAAAACTGTGGCAGAAGGGCAAAGTAATAAAAACTGGAGACGGCAGTGTGTGTTTGGAAAATGATTATTTGCTGTACAGAAGGCAGAAGAGAAAGACATTCATCCCAACAATCGGGGAATGTAGAGAGGCAGGTGTGAGATTCAAGCTGCTATACCAAAAGTCTTCAGAACATTTTTTTCTTAAAGGATAACAGTCATTTTTATTATGTAGAACAGGTAAAGAAGGAAATGCAAAGGTGTGTCCAACAAAAAATGAGCCATCAAACAGAAGAGGACTTTGTTTATCACTCTTTTGATAATAAAGCTCACAGAGAGACTTCACCAATAAAACATTTTCCAATGTTCCAAAGGAAAATGCTTGAGACACAGAAAAAAATCACAGGCGTTGACTAGATGAATAGGGAGTACCCTGGACTTGAACTGGAGTCTGGAGATGGAGATAAACAGGAAGAACAACAGCAACTATGAAATTAGTGAATAAATGTGAAACTATAAAGCATTAATCATGTTTGTGAAATACGTCTTTACAAGAAAAAGTGGCTGAGAAAGACAGGACTTTAGTTGAATGTTAAACTTGTGGAGGACTGAAAGGCATACACCCCACTTCATGTAATTAATTTTTGGAAGGACACTAAAAGTGAAAAAAAAAATAAAAGGGCCAGATTCAATAAAGCCTACACTAAGTGTACACAATATGTACTTGATAAAATTATTCACATTTTTTGTGCTTACCAGTCATTCAGAAATATTACATTAAGTGTAAATATAGTCTACATTTTCTGGTAACTGTAATGAATTCCTGTGAATATTTAAAGTTCCAACAATATCAGTAGGAAAATTACATTAGGAGGAAGAAGGTGTGTTTTGTGTCTGTGTTGTCTGTTCACTCAGAACAGTGTTCACTTAGTGTTGGCTTTACTGAATTTGGCCCAAAGTCACTCAAGTAAAATAATTTTTGTTCTTAATGTTTCATGACATAAATAGCATGCATGTGATAAAGATACTAAAGTAAACAAGCACTTTTTTTTCTTTACGTAGTTATTAAAATGTAAAGAGAGAATAAAGGCTGAACAAAGGCACATTTAAGTTAAAAGGCTGTAATCTTGGGATGTTGGGTGGGAGTTAGCTGTAAAAATGCATTGATTAGAATATATGTAAAGCTGAGATATTTTCTTTTATTTTTCCATGGAGAATGTTTGAATTAATGCCCTTGGTTTAATCTAACAGGTTTTGTGTGTTTGCCAGTGGGCTTTACAAACAAGAGACCACTGTGAATGTAATAGTTTTTCTTTAGTAAATAAATGTTCAGTGATAGTTAAGAAGTCTGCAGCAGAGGGCAGTTGCACATTCTATTGTTATGTTTCCATGGGAAAAAAGCTGACTACAGGTGAATCTCAAGACATCTGGACACTCTGCTGAGAGAAATTTAAAATGAAAAGGTACAAGGTTAAGAAGCTTAGTTATAAAATAAAGTTTTAAATGACTGGAAGTGAATAAGAGATGGCAGCTTTTCTAGTTCATCAATTCTTCAATGCATTCACTAGAACACTGCATAACTTAGTTTTATTTAAAGATAGCCAATTCACATTTTCTTAAGGTTAAACATTTATGCTTTCTGAAAGCATATAAGCTAAGACAACAACAGAAAATAACTGGTCTAAGTAGCAGCACAGACATTAACATGTGATATATTTAATTTTAGGTTAGTTGATGCCTGTGGGTGAAACTATTGATTTGAGACAATTTCTAATATCAGGAGGGTTAAACTTCATTACTTGAAGATGTATGTATTTTTGTGCATTTGTTTCAAGGTAATAGGTATTCTGTATGTGTGTGTGTGTGTGTGTGTGTGTGTGTGTGTGTGTGTGTGTGTGTGTGTGCACATGTGGGCGCGTGTGTTTGAGGTTCTAATTAAAACAAAAAGTCTTGCAAAACATGATATAGGTTCAAACAGAGATGGCAAGAAACTGTACAAAGGATTAACCTGACAAACATTAGTGGATGCATATAACACAATCTGGAAGTAGACATAAAAAAAAACTGCCATATATAACAGGTGGGAATAATAACTTCTTATCATAATGGTTGCACTATCCATACTGTATTGGAATACAAATGTCTTCACTAATATAGACAAAAAAGGTAAGGATAATGAATTATATTAAGAAATGCATAGTGCAACTAGTAATACTATAAGAAACACATTTGGAAAAAAGTGAGCATCTGAATTTGATAAAGAATGGATTTTCCAATGGATATTCAGCAAAATATCAAGGACAAAGAAAAAGAGGGGCACTTATACTAACTGGCAGAGGCACCCCCAACAGTGATAAAGGAAAAAAGATAATAGATTTCCAGTAGTATGGGGCTACTGGCAAGGGAGAAGGATTATGCTGGCATGTATTGATATTCCATCTAAACCTGCTATTATGGAGCTTAAGAAAATTTTGTAAGAAATGATCAGCTTTCAGCAGGGAATATTACTTGGAGGTAGGAAATGGAACTAGATTTCCAACAGTGAGAATGTATCTGGAGGATACAGAAGGGAAAAAGATGGTAGATTTCCAAAGAAATTTATGAAAATATTTGGTATGGAAGATGTGAATTCAGTAGTAGGAACTCAGAGAATTTACATATTATTCCGCACGGTACAATAAATGGATTATACTAGATAAATTATATTTCACAAGTACATCTGCATTTAATTGAAGGCTTTGATACATATCCAATAATTATTTCAGATCATGCTCTAACCACCACCGAGATAAAAATGCAGGGTAATAAAGTAAAAATGAAAGACTGTTCTTTCCCCACCTACTTTTTAAAAAGAGCAGAATTTAAGGAACGGGTAGTGGAAATTATTTGAGAATTATTAGGGAAGATATACATTTCTTAAGAAGGTATAACTAGTTTAAAAATAGGGTATAAATAAAAGAAAAAGAGAGACGGTTAAGTAACAAGATTATTTAGAGGAGCTGACAAAGATTAAAGTACTACAGATTAAGCAGAATTTTACCGAACAATAAGAGGTGCAACTGCAGAGTGCTCAAATGAAAATAATGGAGTATCTGGATAATATGTTTGAGTTTAGAAGGACTGATGTTAAGCAACTGTTTTTTTTAATAACTCCGGAGCACAAAAACTTTTATCACAATAACTTGGGGATCAGAAAGTTAAAAGCGTTGTTGCCAAACTTAGGCAGCCTATATTGAGAAAAATAATTTTGTGAGGATTTGTATAAAGCACAGAAATGTGAAAATAAAAAAAAATCACAAAAGGAAATATTTATGGAAGACTTAAATATGTCAAGGTTAGAGGTAAATGAGGCTCTGCAATTAACAGTTACAACAGGAAGAGATGAGATAAAAACATTGATGTACAATTAATTTGCAGGAAAGTCTCCATGAATAGATGGTATTCCTGAGGAAGTTTGGCAGCTAAGAGGGAAAAAAGTGATAACGATCTGGAAGGTTTTGTTTAACAGTATTTTAAAAGCAGGGGAAGCACCAACTTCTGAGAAGAAAGCTGTGATTGCTAGAATATTAAAAGCTGGTAAGACCCATCAGACCTAGCTTCATATAGGCCCATTTCAATTTTAAACCATGAATACAAAATGTATAAGTCTATAATAGCTAAAAGAATGGCAAATGTATTGCCAAAACTTTTGTGGAGGTTTATCAGTGGTTTTGTGGAGGGGAAGCAAACCTTTTTTTAAACACCTTTATTGAATTATCACTTGTGACACAGTCAAACTAACATTTATATAAAAGCAATCAAACCATATTAACAAGTCTACATTTCTAAGCATTATACATCACATATATTGTTATATATCATGTAAAATAAGCAACATTATATAATTCAATGACTGCTTTTTCTAAAACCTTATTTCTCCTGCAAAACATGTTCTGCATGAATTATTCCAAAAGTTTCCATTTTTTAAACAAGAAACATCTTTATTAAATTATCACTTATGACACAAACAATCATACATTTATACAAATGAAAACAAACCATATTGACATATTTTAGTTGAAAACATTATACATCACTTATAATATATCCAGTCATTGCCAGTCAAACATTACATGGCTTATTCAAATCCTACCTTCATTCTTCTGGCAAAAGAATATTTTGCAGGTACTGTTCCCATAATTTGCATTTTCTATTTAATTTGCTCCTATCCTTTTCTAAAGATCCCATTTCCAGTTGATTTATCTGTCCATATATTTACATTTTGTTTTCCATTTTCTAGTAACTGCTTTTTTGACAGCCACCATAATTAGACTCATGAAGGCCTTACTATGTCTAGGCAATTCTGATTCTGTATCATAGCTCAAAGAAACATTTCCTTAGTTATGCCAATTTGCTCACTCAGTATTTCTGATAAAGTGGTCTGCAAGGAATTTGTTAAAGTTTGCCAACTCATTACATCCCCAAAAATATGTTCCCAATTACCTCTTTCTTCCCTATCACACCTCCAACATTTGCTACCCGAGGAAAAATTATTTGGAGACTGCTTGAGGAATAAAACACTTCAAATCCCAAATCTTCTAGAATTTATTGTATATTTGGGAGTCATGCATACATACCCTACTGTTTCTTTGTGAATTATGTATCAAATCTCTCTTCCCAATCCTTTTTAAACTCCTTTGATTGATTCTTATAGTCATGCAATATTTCATATGCTTTATTAATTACCCTTTTTAACATCCGCTTCTGTTCTAGATTCTACAAAAACTCTACCAGTAGTGGTCTTTCACATAGGATCCCCTATTGTCTCTCTCTTTCCCTATGCTCTATCAATCCTTGATAGGGAAGGCAATCTCTAGCCTGCAGTTCAAATAAATTCTTGGACTCTTCCCATTCTATTATTAATGTTATAGGATGGGAAGAGGCCAAGAAAAAACATGGATTACAAGCTAGTGACTGCCTTCCCTATCATGGATTGAGATCAGTGCATAGGCAAAGAGAAAGGGATAGAAGATCCCTAAGTTTAAAAAAAACTGCTCTGGTAGAGATTTTAGCTGAATGTAGAGCAGAAGCTGCTGTTAAAAAAGAAAAATTAGTAAGGCATATAAAATACTTTAGGATAACTGAATCAATCAGCGGCTGTTACAAAAGATTGGGAAGAGCACCTGGATAAGCAATTAAAAAAAGAATGGGAAGACATATGTAAAGCTCCCAAATATGCAACAAAGTCTAGAAGACTTAAGATTTTTGCTTGAGAGTGTTTGCATAAGTATTTTATACCCCAAGCAGACTCTAGAGATTTTTTTCCCAGGTAGATGCCAAATGTTGGAAGTGTGATGGGGAAGAAAGAGGTAATTGGGAACATATGTTTTGGGAGTGTAACAAGTTTGCAGTGAGCTGGGATACATGATCAGAAATGCCTAGGCATAGTAAGGCCTTGATAAGTTTAATTCTGATGGTTGCCTAAAAATCAATTACTAGGAAATGGAAAACTAAGTCTAAACCAACTGTTTTCAAAGCAGTAAATATTTTAACAGAGATGAAAGAACTGGAAGTAGGATCTTTAGAAAAGAGTAAGAGCAAATAACATAGAAAACTGGAAATTGTGGGAAAAAATACATGCAGAACAATGTTTTAGTGGAGGATTGAGGTTTAAAGGAAGGTAGGAATTGAGCAATTTAAGTAATGTGGGATTGATGACTACTGTACAGAAGAATATATGTGATATACAATGCTTCTAACTGTGAACATGTTAATATTGTTTTCTTTCATGTAAATATATGTTTGCCTATATCATATGCATGATAATTCAATAAAGGTGTTAAAAAAGGAAAGTAGTTTAATTTAAGTCCTGTGGTACGCAATTCTTCTGAACTATCAGTAAGGTTCATAAATAAGGGCTTGGAGCTTACAGTTTTATGGAGAACTGTGATGCTGACTAACAAGTGCATCTTCCACAAAAGAAACTTCAGAGCTGCCAAATCAACTCATCTTAATGGAGGATGGATAAGCCTGCTAATTCTAAAATAAAGTCTCAGATAAAAAAAGGGGTTCTTCAAAAAAAGGGGCAAATTTGCCAAACTACTGAAAGCAACTGCTTATTCAGCCACTGCAAAACCACAGTTTTGCCATCCACAAGGTAATGGTACTCAAAGGGCCTGAATCATTCATCTAGGTCACAGAACAAGACAAACCAAAGTGGAACAGGTGACTGAAATAAGTCAGATCAACTATGATGATACAAGACTCTCTCCACCTAGATGGACATCATCTTCTCAAAAGAACGTGTTGTAAATGAAAGGCTTTTTGTCAGCTTCAGTCATTTTTAAGAGGAGCACTGGAAGGTGTGGAAGGCACAGGAGCTAAAAGAACAGTTATGAACTAATGTGGAAACGGTAATCTCCCCAAAAGTGTGTGACTTCCTTGGTTTGTATTAGGATTTTTGTCCACATTGCTTAGGAATGGAGACCAAGAAACCACACCCTTACCATGCAATGTGGAGTACAATAAGGATCAAATGGCATCTTCCTTCACTGAATTTTGCCAGAAAAAGAAAAATCCGATGGAAAGTGGCAAAGACATGCATTAACTGTTCCCACTAATAATGGGAGAATGCATCCGCCACTATTTTGCACATATGTTGCCGAACACAGTGGAAAAGAGCGAGGATCACATTCTTCCATGCTGTCAACACTTCTATCTCTAATATACCCTACTTCAAAGAGACTAAAAAGATTGGACTCACTTGTACTCCACTACAGCAGTTGACAAACTGCGGATGAAGAAATCTATGAGTGCATTCACCCCAGAACGTCAACAGCTGTAACTGCTTATATACCACCTCACATTATGTTTGTTGGAGTGAAGAAATAGAAACTGTAGTCTCAACATCCTCTCTAAAGCCTGCACAGTAAGAAATACTGTACTTGGGTTGAGCTGGTCTATGTGAAGCTCTCCTTGAGGGTCCAATTTTCCCAGTACAAGAGAGAAGTCAACTCAGTATCAAAGTCACTAGATTCTGCAATAGGTTAGACTGCAAGAAGGGAAGGTAAAAAGTGAGACACTCCAGAACATTTCAATAAAGCTGACTACCAAATATCTGACACCAACATAAAGTCCATAAGGGCATTATGACTTTGTGATTAATGACATTTCGTCATCCAATTCAATGAAACATCCACATTGAAAAGTGTGCAAATGGGACTGCGGAGCTAGGAGCAGTAATCAGACTGAAGAAGCACATGAGTATTCATGCTTGCACTCAACACCACTACAACCTCAATGAGGCTGCAAGAACTATGACTTCATAAGCTCTCTCTCTCAGCAAGTAGGAATGTCATACACTGAAAGAGGTGTAGCCTGATGCAGAAGTTGCCCGATGGTCTTGGGCCAGTGCTAAGCAGATAAGACTGCATAAGAATATGCCCTGGAATGATTCATAAGTGTGTTGTTCCAGCCTAACAATTATTTACAGACAGCAACCATCTTCTTGTGTGCAAATGAAACTGAAAGATGCTTCATGGTCACATAACAGTTTAAATGGGAAGGATGACCTAAGATTTCTCCATCCTTCTCCATATAGGGTTTAGACATTTTTAGGTGAGAACGGAGGAGCAATTAATTAAGCCAGTCCATAAAGATCATCATAAGCCAATCAGCTCTAAGGAGAAGACATTAAGAAGAGCAAAAAGGAAGGGAGTTCTCATTTTCCATGGAAGTCTTAAAAATGACACAATCAGCTCTAAGGAGAAGACATTAAGAAGAGCAAAAAGGAAGGGAGTTCTCATTTTCCATGGAAGTCTTAAAAATGACACCCTCAGAATGCTAAGAATTTATTTTCCAAAAGGTTAATGACGGGGAAAATGTTCTGGTTCCAGCAGGGAATTGCTTAAGTTTACCCAACACAAGAGATGATGGTGCAGCAACAGCTGGGAACTGACCGCTAGGCAAAACTGCCCAAATGTTTAAAGCAAAGTAACAAGAGGCAGTACCAAATTTCGACAGGACAGCGTAGGTTCTTAGGTGGGCATCAAAACTGTGCTCATCATGGATGTGCTCTCATATCTATGACTATAAATTCCAGCATGCACTGATCATCTTGTATACATTCAAACTGTAGGCTATCCTTCGATTCAAAGATGAGAGGATTAGATTTCTCAAAGCTGAGTTTGACCACTGTACCTTGCTGAGTGAATGAAGGACAAACTACAAGAGAAAGTCTGCAATGATAAGCTGAGATATACCCCCTCTGGATGGGTGCCATGGGTATAGTACCTCTCCTGTCCTTTTCATTACCATACAATGATGCAACTGCATTTGATGCCATGCTAGAAGAGGAAGGACTGGCAACATGCCAGGAGCAGGTAGCTGTCACAAGGATAGAATGTATGAGGGGACAGTCTGACCAGTGCTAGTTTCCTGATCCCTTCAATGCTTTCATTTCTCTGGCCTTGCACTGGGATTGCTTGAATAACACACATGATGAACCCTGCAAGCACTGGCCACCCATCAAAGCCACCACCATCCCTGTAGCAATGTAAGCCTTTTTCACAGATCCTCTTCGAGGTGGAAGAGATGAACTGCCGATACTTGTATAGTATGTCTTTATGCGTATCCTCCAGGCAGCACAAGCACTAGTGCTGCAGGTCTTGGCTTGTGATTTAACAACTGCAGAAGCATCAATTTCATGTTATTCAAAGCACTGAATAAAAACAATTTCTCTTGTACATTAATACCAAGAGCTAAACTGTGACACTTACAGAAAACAAATGTGTATCAAATTGAGGAGCAGGGGATCTGAGCACACCATCACAAAAGGTGTCTCATCCAGGAAAAAAAGAGGTCACGGTTACCCTCTACTCATCACTCATTAGACCCATTATAGAGTACAACGCCCCTTTTGGTATGTACCTCACAAGACATCTACAACTGGAAAGGCCGCAGAAATACCTCACAAAGAGGACTACTGGCCTCAAACAGATGCTCTACGCAGACAGTCTCAAAAAATTCCAGCTTTACTCTGTCGCATATCGCCTACTCAGAGGCGATCTCTGCCTAACATACAAAGCTATGTCAAACCCAGAGCTGTTGGACATACTCCACTTAAAGAAATCCCAATCCCTCTGAGCAACACGCTCTAAGCACCTAAACCTTATCACCACAATAAACAGAACATGCTGGAGGGAAAGATTCCTGTCCCAGAAACTTCCCATACTCTGGAACAAATTACCAATCTGTATCAAACAAAGCTCCTCATTAGCACTCTTCATTAAAAATCTTGATGATTGGATGGGAGACAGGAAATTCAACCTGGGGATCACTTCTGTGGCTCTGCTTGACAGGGGCACAGGAAAATAATTTTCTTGGGTGGCAAAAGCCAGGGTACCATTTGGCTAGGCTTATATAGGCCCTAGGGCCAATAGTCTAGTACCTACCTATGAAGCTATGTCATCCTAATCCATGATGTGTACCAGAAGGCGGCACAAGCTACAGATACTTCAGAACTGTACCAATATGAGAATATCAAGACAAGAAAATCACAAGTTACAGCATGTACAGAGCCTTCAAAAGTAGATCACTACATATTAAAAGAAATTAATCACTATCCCATACAACATGATTGAATCAATCACGAATTCTATTCAAATCAGACTGGGCTACACATTTACATTAAAACCATTTTAGGTGATACAATTTCAGAAAACAATTTGCTACAATATGCAACTGTCCAACCTTAGGAGCAATGATGGTGTACAGATAAATGCATGCCTGTACACTCCTTTGAGAGGAAGAAACGTTATTCAAAAAACAAAGTATGAAAAACATAGAACATGTCACGCTTGCTTTACTGATGTAGTATTTTTTTTTTACTCTGGACTAGTAAGAGTGAATAATTCTTATACACACTTTAAGAGTAAATGGACATTCCAAAACTGAAACCCCAGAATGCCCACTGAACTTTGGAAGGAAGTACAGCTATGTGAGATGTTTATCGTACTAGTGGAGGGAAGATTATGCAGAAACATCTAGAACCATCTCATTGTTACTTACTGTGAGCTGGTGTTTTTAATTCTTTCCTAGTTTCATTTAACGGAGCTACATATGCATCTGAAATTAATGCTAGGTGCCAAAACATTTATGTCAGGACCATACGCAGACCCATTATGTGAAACTAGAAAAGGATTAAAATCACTGGCATATAAACTTATTTCAGGTGCATATGCATTCCTATTATGCAAAATTAATAATAAATTAAAACCAGAAACTTATGTTGCACTATGGCACTAGCCACTTCTGAATACTCACCCTCCACCAACCCCCTCAGCATCAAAAAGAGGTCAAAGTAGTAATTAATCTTAACATATGGATTTAATCACCTTATGTTCCCATATGTCTGGAAGGATGTTGATCAGTTGATTCATTTAAGCACTGGCTGTTCCTTTCTGACTCAAATTGTGTTATTAGTCAAAACTGTTCCCTACAAGAGCAGCACTAATCTCATAGTTTGTAAAGTACTTTTAATGTCTTGGGTTTGTCAGGATGGGGAGTAAAAACATTATTATTTTCAGAATTTCTAGCCTATTAATTCCTTCCACATCCCAGACAAACTTCCATGCTCCCGCACAGTAAACTGATACGATAATACAGATTTACAATACACATTACACCTCCCCCAGGCTGCAATACTCTATTCTAAGCAGTGTTTTTGTAAAGCAGTGTCTTTTTTATTTTAAATACATTTTAAAAGCAGAAGAAACCTGTACAGCTGTTACTTGTTTGATAAGTGACAGCTTCTGTCTTCTTCACATTAAGCACAACCACAGTGAATACCTCCTGCTGGTGTGGGAGCTGTTGCCCACTACGCTCCCTTCCCACCCACACATCCCATTATACTACATTTATAGAACCTGGTCTCCACCCAGAACTCTGCCTACTTCTCACTTGTATTAAAGGCATACATAACTACAGACATACCCCAATCACATTTCCTCACATCGCTAATACTTCAGGCAAGCAGACCTTAAGATAAGCCTCTCTATTTTTCTTCTCCTATCCTTACCCTGCATTCCAAATGACTTCTTGGTTTCTTAAACATCTGCGCAACTTTATCCTCCTGGTACTATCCTCAATCTACTCCTTACCTGCAAACGTTTTTTTCTCTTACCTTCAGGATTCCCTTCTAACCACTATCTAGGTTTAACGTCTATTTTATTTTTACTCTTGACATTCACTCCTCCTCTCTCATCTCCTTTGTTTTTATTATTTACTCCACATCTGCAATGCTACTGTTCTACACAATTCTATTTCTCACAACTGCTGCCTACCTTAGATCTTACCAGCACCTATCTCTATAAGGAACTCTCCATATCTACCCAGTCATCTCCCAAGCACTACATACGTCCAACTATTAATAGACCCTAGTTCCTTCACCTCTGCTACTGTCCACTTCTTTAAAACATTTTGTTGTGGGTATAATACTTTAATCAGCAAGTCTTCCCTTAGACCAAAGTTGAAATTCAAACACTGTTACACGTACTACTCCCTGCTGTCTTTTCACTGGAAAACATGTGGTGACATCCATCCTGACCAAGGTCCTGCAGTCACTCAAATAACCGCTACCAAACCACCTCAACCAGGCTAACCCTCTCCACCTTCTTACCTCCTCCCCTCCCTCCTTTATGGAGCTCCAATTCTCACCAACCTTCAAAGTACCGTCAAGGCTAAGCTGGCATCCTGCTGCTATAAAATTTCCAAGTTTGCTATAAATTCCAAATCTTCCTCTCACCACTGCATTTTCTTGCATTCACTGAATTGGTTAGAACTCCCTAATTATCTCTCTTTCATTCAACTCGCCACTGCCCATAAACTCATTTTCAATCCTTCCCATTGTCCTTCATTATCCTCCACTCTCACAATGCACCATCCTGGCCGTTCTCTTAGATCCACTAATCAGAACCTCCTTGAACTGCACAAATCTCTTCACACTCCAGGCCAATATCTATTAGCCTTCTCTCTTGCACAAAAATGGAACTCACTTCCTCCCCATATTCGGACTACCCAAAATCATTCTGCCTTTAAGCCCCCTTCTACACTCTTATCTATCCTCCACCTGGGAATGTTCCTGCTCATATCCCTCCTAAATATTTCCCATTTCCTTTCTCGCAGTTAATCTCCATTGTATTAACTGTCAATAAATGTGAATGTATCTTGCAGCTTTCTCCTATAACTGTATTAACTGCCAACAAAGTTTGTATTGTACATGGAGCTTCCTCTCCTATAATTGTATAAACTGCCAATATTATTTGTTTTTTTTTTTGTACTAACTGCTCAAATTTTGTATATACTTTCTTGTATTAACTGGTAAAATAATTCTGAACGTACTTGGAGCTTTTCTCCCCAGGCTTCCACTGAAAAAGGGCTCAATATGGCCCAATGGATGCTCCTGGTTAACAAACATTAGGTGATCTATGCCTAACATATAAAGCTATGTCAAATGCAGAGCTGTTGGACATGCTACACCTAAAGAAATCCCAATCCCTCTGAGCTACACACTCTAGGGACCTAAACCTTGTCACCACAATAAACAGGACATGCTGGAGGGATAGATTCCTGTTCCCAGAGACTTCTCATATGCTGGAACAGGCTACCCATCTATGTCAAGCAAAGGTCTTCATTAGCACTCTTCAAGAAAAGCCTTGATGAGTGGATGAGAAATAAGAAATACACCCCGAGGATCACTTCTGTGTCTCTGCTAGACAGTGGCACAGGAAAATAACTTTCTTGGGAGGCGTAAGCCAGGGAACCTTGTTGGCTAGGCTTAAGTAGGCCCTTGGGCCAATAGCCTAGAACCTATGAACTACAAGTAAATAAAGTCTAGCACATAACAAAATAGTCAGCACCCAAAGGCATACAGTTTCCACTTATACACAGATAATCTTAGCGAAAAACTGAGGTGCCTGCCACAGAAACTTGGCTTAAACAAGAAATAAAATATGAAGAAATCTTAATCATGGATACCACACCTTAAGACAACACAGAATCCATAAAAATGGTGGTGGGGTAGCTGTTATCTACAAGAATATTTTAAAACCTCTCTAAAATCTCACACAACCTACCCGCAGTCTTCAAAGCTGAAATTACATCCTTGCAAACTAATGTTCACAAATGTCTTTGCATCAGAAGGGCTTACTTTCCCTCAAGAACGAACTTCTCTCTCAGGCATCAAGCAACATCTCATTTCAGAAAATCATTTCAGGAAACCTGAACATTGATTGAAAAACCATTGAATGCAACAGTTCTTCTAATATCATTCATTTATATGGCATCACTACGCTTGTTTCAACTCCTACAAGGTCTAACAAAACCTCTGGTGGAGTCACTACTTTAGACTGGAGTCTCTCCAATGACCCAAACAAAATCTTCTCAACAGATGCTTTCCCTAATACCTCAAGTGATCGCATACAAATCTTCCCGATAAACATAATAAACTTACACAAACAGCATTAGCACAGCCTTGCTGGTAACCTGTCCTCCTCCTTTAGTAAGGATCAATTCACTGTAATACTAAAATCAGTCAACTGGCAGCCTCATCAAATCCATCCACTTGATGAAGCTTGTAGCTTTGTTCAACTCAACTTTCATTAAAATACTAAAGGAACTATCCTCAATAAGAACCAAACAATTAAATCAAATCCAGCATCCTGGCTCTTAAAAAGTCCTAATCAGCTCATGAAAGAGTGAGACACAGCCTGGAAAAAACTAAAACAAGTTAAAACCATAGCTGCCTATCAATACTATAAATATCTCAAAAACTCTACTAAAAGTCTAAACAAAACTGAAAAAAAAAATACTCTATTCATATACAGGCAGCGAATGATAACAACCCCAAAGCTTTACGAACTACAATCAACCAGCTGTTAAAACCTGGTACGCCAACACAACCTATACCTACTTCATCTAACCAAACTAGCAGCATAGCCAGCAAAGTCAATACCCACTTTATCCAAACCGCTCATTAAATCCTTGGCACAGGCAGACACAGGTTCCTCTCCTCCAATGTTAGTCCCTGAAACACTTGCACTCAAACCAGTCTCAGTTTCTACAAAGAAAACACTGTTACTAATTTAAAACCTACCACATTCGTCTCCAATAATATACCCTCTGAATGCTTAAACATTGTCACAGATGCCCTAGCTTTTACTATCTCTATCCTAATCAACCATTCCATCACCAAAAGCTATGCCCTAATGCTATGGAAAGGTGCTACATTCATCCTGTCTATAAAGACAGAACCTCAAAGAGCTCTCAAACTTCAGGCCTATAGCCAATACTGGTTCCACTCTCAACAATTATGGAGAAATGTATCCAGTTTCAAATCCCAGTAATTTTCAAGCTGATGGCTATCTCCTTTCCCCTAGCCTGCATGGTTTTGTCCTTTTCATAGTACTTGTACAGTTCTCCTTACTTTTAATTCCTCTATTAAAAAGTATTCAAACTCTGGAAACTTAGTCTTAGCACTTGTACCATGTTTATCCAAACTTTCAACACTGTATCCCCCCAGAAATTACTTCACAAACTAGTTTGCATAAGAATTTATGAAACTTAACTATTTTGGTTCTTCAGCTACCACTTGAATAAGCAACAGGCAGAAAAAATAGCAGGATGACATCTCCTCTTTCTTCCGATTACAGTGGGTGCCCCCTCAAGGATCCATTTTAGGTCCCATGTTATTAAATATATTCACTGATGATCTCCACCTATCTTCTAAACAAGCCACTATCGTGCAGTACACAGGCAACTCAACAATAATCTGTTCTGCTAAAAGCAAAGATAAATTAAAACAACTCGCCTAAGAGTCTTTCTCCACCATAGGGGCCTGGCTGTCTGATACGCGGCAGCTCCTTAACCCTAGAAAAATAACTGATCGTATTTACTCCAAGGCATTCAAATGACTATAAAAATAATTTCAAGATTACTTCCTCTAACAACACTAACAAAAAACTAATAAGTCAAACTAAACTTATAGTAGTCACTATTAAAAAAAGCTTAAAATGTGATCACATAAAATAAGCAGTAAAAACATTCATCAAAAGCTAGGTGCACTTTGTGGAGTCAAACAGTACCTCACAGAAAAATGCCAGAGAAAGTACTGCTCAATTCCTTCGCTACTTAACACTGTTCCAGTCTTGACAGACTTACAATCCACTCATCTCTCAATCTTGGAACAGTGCTATAAGATGGCAAAATCTGCCACCAGTCATCATTATAGATCACATCACTGCCTGGCCTTAAAAAAAAAAAACTTCAATGTTTAGAGCTAAAGCATTACCTTACACATTCCCAACTAGTCACTTCCCACAAACTCATTTACTATTCAGGCAAATGCCCTAATCTGAAAGTTATTCTCTTAACTTTATAACTAAGTAGACAGCAGAGTTCTACTGACAAAATGTTATTAATGGTTAAAAAATTTAATAAACTCAGCAGGTGACTCCCTGTACTCCTCTTTCATGGCCAAAATTTCAAACTTCCTACCTCTCATTCTAACAAACATAGCAAACAACTCTTTTAAGGCACAAACAGAATACCTAAATGACACCAGGATCTGTACATGCTCAACTCCTGGATAAATGTCCTGTCCTTTACTTTCTTCTATTCATTTCAAGTACTATATCTTCAGTTACTGGTCCAAATTCTCCTCAATCTTTCCTTCGTCTTCCTTCTACCTATCCTAAAACATGATCTCAAATCTCTTAATACAAATCCTCTTTTTCCCTCCTTCTACCAAGTTCATTCCAAATATGTCTCGCAGCTCTTTACAAGATGCTAACTAATTAATGATACTGTATTTTAATTCTGTATAATTGTTGATTACTTGTATACTCTTTACTATGTTCTTTATGTAATGTTGCAATTTTTTGAGAGATTTTCTCCTCGGGCCTCTACCAAAAAGGGGTAACTTTTTGCCCAGTCGGACTATCCTGGTTAAAAATGCAATAAATAAATAAATAACTGAGACCATACCTCTCAACCATACAGAATTCCTCAGTATTAACTGGTTTTGAGGTCAAAATAATGGGGTGCCATGAATTCCAGTGTGGCCCCCTTAATTTCCGTTTTTTTTTTTTTTTTTTTTTTTTAAACAACTTATGGCTGATAAACACACATTGCCAGCATACAAGCATGTGCATGATGTCAGCTTCGTGAGGAAGACTGTCAGACAACTCCACTGGAGGGAGTGAAAGTGAAACTTAAACTGGAAGTTCAAAATTGTAACAGCCAACCAGCAGCAGTGAGCGAGTGGATGGATTGTTGTAAATAATAAACCACGAGCGACTCTATTGTGTATAAACATCTTTTTTTCTCTAATAGTTAATAGTGCAGCTGCAGTACTTTTTTGCCTTTTTATCTGGGAGACTGGGACTGTTAGGTTTTACACCTGCAGCAGACATGGATGTCTGAGGAGAACATCATGTGAGAAAGTAAGAGGAGCGAATCCACGGGCTGGGAATTTAATGTTCAGCTTGATTCCATTTGAACATGGCCGACATAATAACTGTAGTCACATTGGTAGATTTTGCTTGGATTCTGTGTTTGTTTTCTTTTGAACTACCAACAAGGATTAGTTTGAGGAACTCAAGTAAACTTTAGGAAAACATTGTGGCTTTCTGCACACTTGCATTGCCCAAGATATTGTAGCTCTTCGCCTAATACTTGTAAGTTGAACTCACCGTTCGTTCACTTGTCAGCACCCAGGTTGTTTCAACCTGTGCAGTGCTTCCAAGAATACACTGCTACCAGTATACTTTTATTTTTGTTAACAGGCTACTGCAATCATGTTTGCTAGCCAACTACATGTGTCCCGACTCCGTAAGTACCAATCCGAACCCAGACTCGAATCATGTTGGTGTTAGGTGTAACACAGACAGTCCTCGGACACCTCACTGTAGTCGTCAGCTTTGCTACTTTGGCTCTTACAACCTCAGCTAAGGTCCAACACTCTTCTCCCTCCTGTGCTATTTTTTTGGTGAGGAATGTTTAAGGGAATAAGAATGTAGTATGCATCGGAAACACTTTTGCATGTTTTATGGATCATGCACAAGTTTTGTGTACACTTCTAAGTTTGAGTGTAAAATGTAACTGCAAGAGTGCAGCAGGCAATGCTACTGATAATCTAGCAAAAGATGGAACGTTACAAACCTAAGATTAAATGATCAGGTATTTACCTTCACTCAGCTGCTGTGTACACCCTCTTACAGAAACAAGTTCTGTTACGTTTTGTCTTAGTCAACCAGTCTTTAAATAATGAAAACATGTTGACTTTGCAAATTTTATTTCAAATCACCATAAACACATTGGCTTCTTCAAAACATCTCTAGTGGTACTTAGTATTGCAGGAGGGGAAGCTAGAATAAGGATTTACACAGCCTTTAGCATTGCATTTCTAAAGCTCAACACAGCCATACTAAGAGAGGTGCTAAATACGACTCCTGTGCTGTGTTTCAAACGTGGTGAAAGCATAGGTTTGACTGATACAGAAAGGCAAAAGTTCTACGTCTTTTCTTTTTTTTGAAGTTATTATAATGAGCATATACACAAGCATTTTGTGAAAGCATGTATTAACACGCATTAGTGAGCTAAAATTCTCTCTCTACTAGGTATACCCTGGAGTATTTAGTCTGGAAAGATCTTTTTGTATGCATTAAATTTTGCATGCATATGTATACATTAAAAGACATTTTACTAAATATAACTCTTATGTTTGTAGTCCATGTTCAGCTTTCCAGTTATCCATATATCTGTCTGGTTTCTTGAATGGTATTCTGTACATGGTATATTTAACACGCCTTATCCCTTTAAGACATCTGATATTACAAGCACCAAAATAATCCCAAACTATTCTGGTAATCCCTACAGAATATAATACACCCAGACCACAACATCACACCCTGTCCTATAACTACTTCTAACAATAGTGATTCCATCTCCATTCAATTCAACACTTGTTTTACTCGGATTTTTTTCCCTGATCGATAACTACCCCACTTCCCCCCAGCTTCCCTCTACTCGAAAACCACACACAGTCATTTAGCTTTTACCCTGTTCCAATCCATCCCTCAACTATTATAAAATTATTTAGTAAATTAAATGAACAACCCTAGCTGCTGATAACTTTCCCACCAAAATTTAAAAATTGCAGCAGCTGAAATAGCCTTCCCTGTTCCCATTCTGATCAACCAGTCAATAACTGAAAAGTTAGGCCCCCTCCATCTAGAAAAAAAAATTCCTAATGCTTCTTCACAAAGGAGGGTAAATCAACTAAACTAAACTATAAACCCACTAAAAATGTATCACCTCTCTCAAAAGCTCTTGAGAAATGTATCTACACACAGCTTGTGCAACATGTAATTAAGCATAACCTCCTCTCCAAGACCCAACACGAGTTTAGAACAAACAATAGCACTACTACTGTTCTCAACTTCACTAACATAGTTAACCTAAACAGGAAGGAGAACAACCTACTTTCCTCTTTCCTTGATTTATCCAAAGCATTTGATATCAAATGGTCCTTTCTGAACTTGATGTACTTGGTCTCACTTCTTCCACAGATATCCATCCATTTGCCAACAGGAAGTTACATGGCAGTAAGATCAGTCTGAATCTTTTTCAGTTGCAGGACACTAGTCATATTAGTGCGGACATTTGCTTAGTCATCCTTCCCCCATCTCTGCTTCTTTTGGCGCCATTTTGAAGTGTATTTTTCTTCTGTTTTTTTCAGCCAGATTATTGTCCCTGACATGTTCCTATTAAAGACTGTAGTTTGTACTTACTGTTAATTTGAAAAAGAGGTATTTATACAGCAGTTATTTAGGATTATTCTTAGGAATCATAGGGAGTTCAAGGGTACTGAGTCTTGCAAATATACTTAGCCAGCCCCACCCTAAACTGTACCTGCCTTCTCAAGGATGGTTATGCCAGTTAAGCCTGGGGTGAATTTTTAAATTCCTGTCCAATCATCCAGATCCTGTATGGAGATTTGACAAGTGGATGGGTAACAGAAAGTTCACCCCAGGGATCATACCAACAGCTCTACTAGATAGGGGCCAAGGATACGAGCTGCTAGATCAAGGGCCTAGGGAAATAACCAAAGGGGCAATGAATAGCACACAACGTGGTTGGGCTAATATACGCCTTTAGGCAGATAGCCCAGTATTTACCTATGAACCTAAGAAAGACAGCATATCACACTGGTTTATATGCCCGGGAATCTACTCCAGATGCACAGGAGATGCTGATTAATGTTTAGTCTCTCCACCTGGATTTACTAATCTGCTGAAGTAGATTTAGATCCCTTGCTACATTTGTGGGACTTCAAAATGCAGCCAAAAGAAGCAGAGGAGAGGAGAGAAAGATGACTAAGCAAATATCTGTTCTGATAGGAAAAGTGACCCAAAAATGAAAAGGGTTCAAACTGATCCCGAAAGCAGATCTAGAAGATATAGTTAGGTACAAAAAAAAAAGGAAAATGTCTACTAGAACTTATGAAAAAATAACTGGATAGCCTGTTAACTTCTGTATGACTGAAGAGATTTGAATATGGGTGTTCGAGATCTGACAGAATTATAGGAAATTGGGAGCAGACAGGGTGGGCCTGGACAAGTTTTATGAGCAGGGCCAAAAGTTTGTCAGTCTAACATCACATACTGATCTAAGACCCAGAGTAGTCAACATATTTTTGCAAACTATACACCCACAAGCAAAGCCTTTGATAGAGGAGGAAAGAGAACCCACTCTAGAAAAAGTATGAAATGCACCATGGAAAATTAAATCAGGGAAAGAGGCAGGCTCAGATGAAGCCACATCAGATATGATCAAAAATATTGAGTGCATCATGACAGAAATAACTCTTGAGGGTACTCGTGCTATGAAGAGACATAAGCATCCAAGACACGGGTAGAACATTACACTGCCAGTGTACAAGAAAAACAAAGATTTAACAACTGCAAGCAGTACAGAAGAACCAAACCTCTGTCGCAAAGCACAAAAGTGCTGGAGAGGGTGACTGATAAAACAGTATGTAGTTTATCATAAAACAAAATGGGAAGACAAACAGTTCATATTCAGATTGGGATGCAGCATAACTAATCCAGTATTTGCAGTGACACATATAATGGAGAAATTGGATACAAGGAAAGAGTCCATCTGGAGATCGCTAGACCAAAATAAAACATATGACAATGTCATAAGAAAGCTGATTTGGACAGTCCTATGATGGTTCAAAGTCTGAGAACACTGTCAAAGTGTAGACTAGGGCCAAGGATCCAACAATAACCTAACAAAAAGTGTTCAGACTCTCAGTGGGAGTGGGTGTGTACCAGGTGTGAGCTCTGAGTTCACTCCTGTTCACAGTGGTGATGGAATACAACAGCAAACAAGTCAGAGAAGAGACATCAACAAAGATGGCTATATGCAGAAGATGTGACACTACAAGCAGATTCTGAAAAGGAATTCAGCAAGTGACAGGAATGCAAACTGACGGTAAAAGGGATATAAACTGTGCTGAGCACAGACAAAACAATGACCATGGAAGCAACTGGGAAAATCAGAAGAAAATAAAAAGTGAGAAAGAAAGGAAAAGAGTGAACAGGCTAACAGCTTCACGTATCTGGGAGATGAGAAATCTGAATGAGGAGGTCATTGCAGATAATCCTCCATCCTACTGGCAAAAGTAAAGTACTAGGGTAGAGTAGGACACAAGAATAGCAAAGAGGCCAAAAACATGTACAAGACAGTGATGTGACCAGTGCTTCTGTGTGTCACAGAAATATAAGCAGTGAAGGCAGATCAGTTATGGAAGCTTGAGATAACTGAACTAATGTGCCTAAGCCAGGCAATAAGGACACAAATTGTGGGATAAGTTAATAAATGAAAATACCAAAGATGAAGCCAAAGTAATCCCAAATGCAGAGAAGGTCAAGACGAACAGATTGTGGTGGTTTGGTCACATGCAGGAAAAAGAAAAAAATGATCTAGTAACGCAGATTATGGAAAGATAGGCAGGTGAGAAGAGGACATGAAAACTTCCAGCCAAGAGATAAATGAGTTGAATGAAAAAAGCCTTCAGGCAGTTAAATGAAGAAGACTGGAGAGGGTCGCTGAATCAAAGCAGTTGAGAGAGTTCAGACTACACACAAACCCCATGTAAAATGGGGAAAAAGGATAATGAAGATGCCTGTATGCATGTGTACAGGTGTATTTACGTATCTATATATCCATATACACAGATACATATATACGTAGAGAGAGAGTTCCATTAGTGGTTCAAATGTGCATAATGTCATTAGCTTTCCTGCCTGCCCACTTTGGTCAACAAGAATGCTGTCAACATTGGTGGGAAACCTCGACATTACCAGGGTTAGGGAATTTACCCATTTTTTCCAGATTGTGCTATCTCAGAGTTGGTATATATATAATTAGTAGGGGTTTGTAAGAGGTACAGCCCCTCATGTTTCAATAGTGTGTCTTGAGTACATGTGGCAAATCAACTTTTTGTTTTTTAATCATACTGGGTCATTTTTCACATCAGTGCATTGCAGTTTCAGACCACTTAGGTGGATCCATAATATATAATTATTCAGTGGCACAGTTGGTCAAATTATGAAATGGCTGAATTTCAGCAGAACAACTTTTTATATAATTCAGCAGCTTTTCCTTTTCTTCATGGCTGTGCTACCCTACTTTTAGTAAATTTTATTTCTAGAAGTTGTGGGGGCAGAGTTCCCACATTGTAAGGTGAAACCCTGACTTAAAAGTATCTTTTTTTTGTGATTGCAAATATAACCTACTGGTTTACATTTGTGATCACTTTGAGAACTGCCATTGAGGTTTGCTCAGTGTTTTTTGTTTCAATGCTATTAGCAACTGTGTGTGTGTGTGTGTGTGTGTGTGTGTGTGTGTGTGTGTGTGTGTGTGTGTGTATATATATATATCTGTGTGTGCATGTGTATGTATGTATATGTATATATATATATATATATATATATATATATATATATATATATATATATATATATATATATATATATATATATATATATATATATATATATACACACACACACACACACATATATGTGTGTATATATAAATGTATGTGTATATATCGGGGACGGAGCCTGGATGGCACTATGAAAGCAGCACTTTTTAGTGCTCCTCAAAAATACTTCAAATAACAGAAAATAATTGTTTTTTTTTTCACAGAAAAAACAGTTAACTATTGTTCTTTAACATTTATGCTATCATTATATCGAGTTTGGAATATATTCTTCAAAAAATTCCTGTCAGAAATATCTGGAGTTTAAAACTGCTCTCTGAAGAGGAGTAGCTCAAAGAACTCGCATGCAGAATTTACTTTGAAGAAAGAAATTCAGTTGATGTCTTCTGCTTTTCAAGAACTATCTATTAAAATGGACAGCTTCAATAACAACTTAGAAAACTTGAGAGAAAGATGTCATAAACAAAGTGAATCCTTCAAAGAGTTACTTCAACAGCATCAAACTAAAATATTAAGCATTGAAGAGT
Source organism: Protopterus annectens (assembly GCF_019279795.1). NCBI lineage: Eukaryota > Metazoa > Chordata > Ceratodontiformes > Protopteridae > Protopterus > Protopterus annectens. Next base: position 281,016,708 of record NC_056742.1, on the reverse strand, counting down.
CTCTATCGGATATAGATGGAAGGCTCAAGGAGGAAGAAATCCAGGGAGATGTCCTTCAGCAGCAAAATAAATGGCTTATTACCAAGTTGGATGACATGGAAAATAGAGAAAGGAGGACTAATGTGAGAATTGTTGGTTTACCAGAAAAATCTGAAGAAGATATTTCCTTTCTTAATTCATGGTTACCCGAAATCCTAGATCTAAAAGAAGGATTCTCTTATGGTACAGAAAGAGCTCATAGAGCCATTGGGAAACCTATTCCTTTTTCACCATCATCCACTCCCAGGTCAGTAGTGGTTAAATTTCTCTCTTACATTGATAAAGAACTTGTCCTTAAATGTGCTTGGAGAAGATCCCCACTGAAATACAAGCAAAATATAATTAGATTTGACAATGACTTTTCCTCTAGAGTTTTGGAAATGAGAAAGAAAGCCTGGCCACTTGTAAAATTAATTAAACAGAATAAAATAAAGGCAAAACTGGCACACCCTGCAAAAATAAGGATTTTTACTTGAAATGAAATAAATACTTTTAATGACATTGAAGAAGCAGTAATCTTTGTCAAAAACAATAATATAGTTACAGTCCCGGAGGAAATGGACTGGGTTTTAACTACATCACTAGAAAGATCTCCGGAAAAAAATAACTGGATCGATGTAAAAAAAAAAAGAAGCAAAAAACTGACTCAAAAAGTATCCCTTCCACTACCTCTCTCAAAGTATCAACTAAAACTAAAAATATATGCTAAAGGTAACAATTTAATATTGTTTGTTCTTTCTTTAAACATGTTGTAAATTCTATGTTATAAACTTATAATACACCTATTGCATACTTTAGAGTCAAAGTTTAGTTCTTAAGTGACATATTACATCAATAATTTAATTGACTCTATTAGTTTACTTTTGTTCATGACAGTATTTTACAGGGGAAAAGAAATGATTTGCTGAGTAGGAAATGCTAAATATACATTGTACTTTTTAGTATAATAACAGCTATGCTTTAGTTAATTTAATTTTCTTAATATTAGTCGCTAGTTAATGGGTGGGGTTTAGTAATATTTTATGACTAATTTCAGTCAATGATATGGTTTTATGATTAATTTATACAAAGTCTGTGCATATTCACTGGAGCTTATTATAGTCAATAAGTTCATGATTTCAGTTGAATGTTTATTTTTAAAATGAAGAAGTGAAGCTTTTTAAATGCACGAGACTTGTAGGGAAATCTTCAGTTCCCTTTATGCGAGCCTGTCAGTGCATTTGCGAACTGTCATAAATGTAGAGAGTCCTTTTGATATTTAACTTCTAACTATAAACCCTACACATTAAATAAATATCTCTTTGCCCTTCTAGTTAGTTTAATCACATAGAATGTATTTCAGATACATTTAAATGTTTATTTGGATGTTTCTCCTCCTCTTTTTTTTGTTATTTTTTTTTTGTTTGAGGAGTTAAAATGTCTTGAATGCTTAGCGTTACACTAATTGGAATCTCATTTTGTCTCCTTATCAAACACCATTGTATAAAGTGGAGGAATATTAAAAGTAGCCTGCTTTGTCTTTGCTTGGGTCAGAGTTGGCATAGAACGCTGTTGTTGACGCTTATATGAAGCGTATGTGTCTTGTAGCCAGTGATGACTTGCATAGGCTTTTGAAAAGATATTCCGGTTTCCCCACGGACGAAGAACATAAAATCCTTTAATTATGAGCAAAAACTATTCCCAAAACACCCAGTAATGTCTGTACAGATCAGTTCTTTTCTTTATTGTTGATATTAAGGAGCATTCCAAGAATGCTGTGGAGAAACAATCTGTCATCCGTTAGAACATATTTGGTTTCCTGTCAGCTCTCCCGTATTCGACAACTGTGTTTCGGTGTGTGGTGATAGCTCAGTGCGGGGCTCTCTTCATTGTCCCCCAGCCATTTACGGTCTAATAGGTGGGTTTTCCCATTCTAGCCTAGTTGTGCAGTTGAGTAGATTTTTTGATTACACTTGGGAATGGCGCATGTGAGCTACTGTGTGTGTGTGTTTGTGTGGCTGGCTAGTCAACAGATGTTCTATAAAAGGGATTTCATTTTACAAATTTCAAACAATATACATGACACCAGGTATTCAATTTCAAAGATGACCCAAACCACTGTACCTACACAGCCTACGACAACACACACTGCTAACAAGAAAGGCTGTAAATATAGAATAAACATCAATCTCTAAGTTCTTTTCACTTAATAGATGACTGCAGCATAAAATATATTAAATAATGGTATGAAACTGTGGGGATAGTTTTATTACAGATAAGAACAATGGCCATATTCTTTGTATCATCATCATATGTAATGGTTTCTGTGCTCATGCAGTTTGTCTACAGAAGGAGAGGTTATCGCACAAAATCAGGCCAAAGGCAGATCCTCCTAATTTAAGGAAACTGTCATTGTGGGTTCGAAGAGCTTATTATGATATAGCTATTGCCAGTCATTGTGTTGGGGGGGGGGGGTATAAGTCGCAATGCTTAAGATACATAAGCTTAAAAAGTTTTGAGACATGTGTTTGACTACCTTACCTATTCCCAAAAAATATACAAGCCTCGTAAATTCAGCAAAGCAAACTTACACACTTCAGCTTTCACTGGTACAGGTCAAATCCTCTCCAGAAAGCCAACATTACATCTTAAGAAACCATAAAAGAAAAAATGTGTTAGCAGGGGACATTACACCAGATTATTATTGTAAAAATCGCATTCTTTAAGATATGCATCTGGGTAGAAAGAAAATATTCTTGAATTTAATAATCCCTGACTAACAAACTCAGGGCTGGGTGTTTCTCACCGACAGCGAGTATAGAGGGGACTTTGGGCAGTGTATCAGCGAAGGAGCAGGGGCACAAAAGTGCAGACATCAAACGATGTTTGGTCATGGTCGGGATTGTTTTTCTACATGGGAGGCACTTTGGGGAGCATGCAACACAGTAAAACGGCAGCAAATACAGTTTCTTAAATGGATACAGCAGTGAGACACCCAGGTTTGCAGAACATATTAACTCGCAAGTGGCCCTAGAGCACGCAAATTGAATTACGCATGCCCCATTGACCATACAAGTTCCTACTACAAACACTCTAGGGACAATTAGCTCAAAAACAATACTAATGTATAGCAATTGTATAGTGAGATGTGGGCTCATGCTTTCTTTTCAAAAAAACAATAGCTGGCAAACAAACTTGGCGTTCACAAATAACAAGCATGAGAGATCCATTTTTAAATGGAGGAATAGTGTGATACTGACTTCACAATTAGAAGAGGAAGAGAAAGTATAAGGTCTTATCTGATACTTGATCTTTACAAAGCTATATATTATTGGAAACTCCAAACCTCTAACACTGCTTCTCATTTGATACAGTAGTGACAGAATACAAACAAAGAGCAATTTGTGCATGCTCATTTATCTATGCAAAGGTTGTCCCTGATTTATTTATTTCTATACTGCACTGATGTCATAAGAATAATTTTAGGTGCACCCATAATGTTTACACATATAATGGTATATTTGTGGACAGGGCTCATCCAACTAAAGAAGGCCAAGAACAATGATAGTTGAAATTAGTACTAATATCAGTTTACACTGATTTTGAACCACATTTACAATTATTTAAAGATGGACAAAATGTGGAGTGTTTGCCTAGTGAAAATAGCAGGTAAACTACTTATGGGTGAGCTGCAGGAATATGTAAGTTGCATAATGTTTATATTCAATAGATGCAAGTTGGATGGTTCATTATTTATAGTTTCATATTAGCATTATAGTATGGAGCAAAAGGAAGTGAGTTCTGGTCTTGCAACTGTAATAATGGGAAAAGTACACTAATAGAACATATTCTGCAAGTTCACTGAAGATATGCTGACGAGGCCTGAAATTCCTGGATTAGTAGAACTTCAAACAGGTGACAATACATGCAATATATTGGTTGACATGCACTTGCAGTAATAAATTGAGACTTGTACAAATTCATTCTAATTCTACTCTTGAAACCTGTTAGCATGTAGGATTGTGTACAGGTCTGTACTGACACACATGAAAAAAGAAGGGAAAAGTGATTGTTAAACATGGCTCAAGATATGAAAAAAAGGGAGGTAAATGAAATATAAAGACAAGATATATACATATTGAACCATTAAAACATAGAGAGGGTAGTTGATGCATTTTTCAGTTGACTCATTTTACTACCTTTGGTTTTTCAAATTATTCATGAACTTGCATCCTTTATTGAATGAATAAATAATAACAAGACTCTAAGGCATCTGTATATTGCATACTTTGTGGTGGTTTTGAGAGAAGATAATTTATAATTGGGAATTGACTTCACAATAAGAAGAGGAAAAGAAAGTGTGAGGTCTTATCTGATACCTGATATTTACGAAGGTATATATTAATCGGAAACTCATATCTGTAACACTATTTCTCAATAGATATAATAATGACAGAACAAAAACAAAGAGCAATTTGTGCATTCCATTCATCTAGGTAATCATTCTAATCATTAAATGCATTCAAAAGGAATTCACTGCTAAAAAGGCTCAGGGTTGTGAAGTTATTATTTCACAAACCTGACAGATTGATTATCTTACCTATGGTTTTAAAATTTGGTATCATTTATTTGGCATTTATGGTAGCTGTTCAATTAAATTTATAATGCCTAGAATGGTATTGTGTGTTTAATACTGAGTTATAACTGCGAACAATCACTTATGATCTACTCTATTTAATGCTCTACATCAAGAGTAGCAAAGGAGCTCTTTACTGAAGTTTTGAGTAATGTACAAATACGATATTGAGCTCTATTACATTAAATTTCTATGTAGAGTACTGTTTGGAGCAGTACTTATATATGCATTGAAATACTACATGTCTAGAACAATACAATTTGAACTGTTCAACCAATGCATCAGAGAAAAAGTGGTTTGTGGATTTACAATGGCTCACTAGATTGATTGTTGATACAATTGTAGTTAAGTCTTACAGGGTTGGTCATAGTATATTATATAAGATAATTACTAAATGAATGAGTCACTTTACAGAAACTCATGAAAGTTGAAAGGTAACTGGTGTAGTAAATGTCTCTCTAAATTTTTACCTACATTTTATGATTTTTTGATTTTGATTGAAATACACATTTGATTTACTATGTACAAAATAAATTTGTTCCAGTTATCGCCTAAATTTTGTATTAAGTTAATTTTATAATGAATGCATACTTATGTGCATGGATCAAACTAGAAGTACATGATGGAGTCGATTATTTATTATCTCCAGAATAACATATAATGGAGCCTCTAACTTCTCATTGTTATTTGATTTATTGTTAGTAATGAGGGTTAATCTGACTGAACATTTTAGTTCTTTCAGATTAGGAATGATATTCATTCCATGTTTGTTAAAAGATAATTTTAAATATTTGTCTATACATGTGTATAAAATTAACTATTGTACTCTTGTTGGTCTTACCTTTTGGCCTCTTCTAGTATACATATTATACAACTCAAAAGGAAATAAGAAGGTTTACTACATTATTAATATATGTATGGAAGATAAGCAGCAAATAAGTAACAAAATAACTTGCTATTGTTTTCTATCAGAACTCTCCAATAAACTGGATGAGTATAGAACTTCTCTCACTAAATGTGAATGGTTTAAATATTCCATGGAAAAGATCTAGCCTACTTAAATATCTATAAGTAAACAAAGCACAATTAATATTTCTACAAGAAACTCAGTTTAAAGCTAATGATAATTTCATTTGGAATCCAAATGATTTCTTAAAGCTCTCTAGCTCTTCATACAGTAAAAAAACAGAGGAGTATTAACATTGTAGAGGAAAAGTGTTACTAATCCTCAAGTAATATATAATTATGAAGACAAAGATGGCCTTTTATCAATAGTAATAATAAGATATAGTAATAGAATTTGGACATTGGTGAATCTTTATTGGTTTCCAGGTATAGGAGTAGAAACAATTAAGAAGCACATAGAACTTATTAATAAGACTTCAAAAGGTAGTCTAATTGTAGGAGGGGATTTTAACTGTAACTTAGATAGTAAGGAGACTACAAGTAGATGGCCATTTCATTTAACATCTACAGGAAGAACTCTTAAAAAATGGTTAGATAACATGCAGTTATTAGATTCCTTTAAAAATGAAAGTTCGCTACAATTTTCTCATAGTGATTATAGATTCAATATCCAAACAAGAACTGACAAATTATATGTATCCCAAGATTTAAAAATGAAAATATCACATTCTTCCATAATTCCCTGCCCCATATCTGATCACAATTCACTTACTCTTAGAATTCAAATGAACTTTAAGAAACTAACACTTACTAAAAGAATTCCTCCATATTTTACTAAATTACATGAGTTTTAGACGGTTAGATTTGGAAATAAAATATTATTTAGATGCAAATAATACTGGTGATGTAAATGTAGTTATTTTATGGGATTCACTAAAAGCATATATTTACAGTAAAACCATTTTCTGGTGTAACAATAAAGTAAAAGAATGGTAGTCTGAATTAGTTAATATTCAAAAACGCATTATAGGAATTAACCTCAAGGATGTGGAGAACCTGGTTAAAAAAAAAAAAATTGGAGAATTGAATAAAAAATACAATGACATTATAATGCATAAAACCAATCTGGCATTGGAAAAATTAAATTAAATTCATACGCTGTTTCACCAAAATATATGCCATAGCCTAGCAATGAGATTAAAAAGGCAATCCAATACAAACAATATTACAAATATAATTCATGAAGGGGAAAACAAGAAAAATGTACCAGATATAGGTGATATATTAGATGCCTTCAAATTCCATTTCACAAAGCATTATAATATTAATGATTCTCCTCATAACAAAATAGATATAGGACTAGATTATACAAATTTAAATAAAATAGCAGAGAGTTTAACCATAAATATTCAGAAACAAATAACATTTAAAGAAATTAAAGAGAAAATTAAGGAAGGCAAAAACAACAAAGCTCCAGGCATAGACGGAATCATTATAGAAATGTATAAATTACTTCCATCATCAGTCAGAACAGTACTTCAGAGGGCATTAAATGAAATTTATCTACAAGGCATTATTCCACCTTCATGGAGATACACATTGATTACACCTATTTTAAAAGAAAATAAAAATCACAACTTGTGTAGTTCATACAGGCCTATTTCACTTCTAAATAATGATTATAACATTATGTCTATTCTGGTTAACAGGATTAAAAAATCTCTAACTCAAGTCATTAGTGAGGATCAAACGGGGTTTATTCACAATAGACACACTCAAGACAACATACCAAGAATTTTAACCATTATAGATCTCTTAAATAGAGACAAAGCTGAAGCTTTAGTAGTAACATTAGACATTGAAAAGGCATTTGACTCACTAAATTGGGATTATCTTTTCAAAATACAACAAATGTATAATTTCCCCTGAAGATTCATTAACTGAATAAAAAACATTTATAAGGATAATCGAGCTTATGTAAAA
>NC_056742.1:281001665-281004165 GCF_019279795.1 Protopterus annectens | reverse complement strand
AGAGGGGCTACAAAGGGTCTGCCCAGAGTGACTAGGGGAGAGTGGAGCCACCACTGTAGATCTTTCTTGCAAGTATTCGTGATTCAGCTCATGTGTGACATTAGCAAATCCTGACACGACCACTGAGTGAAGAGAAGCCATTGCAAGATCCTCATGTGGTAAAAGACCAGCGGAACTAGAGTAATGGCAGTCGCCATTAACCCCAAGACTTTCAGGACAAATCTAGCCTGAACCTTTGCTTTTGATAAAAGAAGAGACACCTGACCTCGAATGGCAAGCACTCTTTCTTGTGGAAACTTGGCTATCATGTCTTTCATGTTTAGCTGAGCATTTATGAAAGTAAAACACTGAGAGGGCAACAAGGCAGATTTTTTGTAATTTATTGTGATTTCTAGGCTTGCACAAGTGTGAATCATGTGGTTCCTGGCCCTTAGGAGAAGATGCTTGGTGGTGGCAGAGAGGAACCAGTCTAGATAAGGAAACACCTGGAATCCCAAATGTCTCAGGTGAGCCGTGACTACTGCCATGCATTTTGTGAGCACTCGGGAGGCTGTGGTGAGGCCAAAAGGCAGAGCTCTGAACTGATAATGACTGGCTCCCAGCCAGAAGCGCAAATGTCTCCTGGACCACCTGTTCATTATTATGTGGTAGTACGTGTCATGGAAATCGGTAGAGCACATTCAATCGTACTCACTCAAAAAGAGTAGAATGGACAGCAGTGTCACCATTTGGAACTTGGTCTTCTTTATTGACCTGTTTAACTTGCTGATATCCAAGATCGGTCTCCAGTCCTCTGTCTTCTTTGGAACTAAAAAGAACCTTGAGTAAGTTCCGGATTCTATCTGGTCTGCGGGGACTTCCTGAATATATCTTTTATGCAGCAAAGTTTTTACTTCTACTGCTTGATCCCAAAGACTGGGTGTAACATCTGGGATTGTGGATTTTTGACATCCCGGGGTGCTTGGGTGGTGCTGTACCCATTCATCTTCTGTTAAATGTTGCCAGACTGTTGGGTACAGTGAAATTCTGCCCCTGACTGGCTCCAGAGGTGAACAGCCAGGAAATCCTTCAGGGATTTTGAAAGGGTCTTACAGAGAATGTATCCTTGTTGCCCTGTTGCAGAACCCCCTGCCGTGAGGTCGGCGTCTCCCATTATTACCCCCTCTGCCTCTGAGGGAATTTTCTCCACGAGTGTCCAGCAAAGCTCCCTGGGATTTATGGCTTCACATTTTACCACTCTTCTGACCCTTGGGATAAGGCCGGGATGGAGTGGAAAAATGGACTCCTACAGCAGAGAGTTTTTCCATCATGTTTACTCCTAGTAAGAGTCTTTTGAACTTGCGGCCCGAACAAGGCCGAGCTGTCAAAGGGGGCATTTGTAAAGGAGGACTTGAAGGGCTCCGCAAATTGACATAGGCACATCCAGGAGTGTCTACGAAGAGCTACTCCTGTGCCAGCAGCCCTACTTGTTCCATCTGCTGTATAAGAAATCAAGCACATGGAGGAGTTAACAATGGAGGTTAGAGTCTCTAGCTAGTTAGCGTTCTTAGAGGCTGCTCCCTCAGCTGAAGGATCCTGGAGGGTATCTCCCAACTCTTTAAGGAGATCCCTCTGAAGTCTTGTAAAATGCGTTAAGTAGTTCAGTGACTGGAAGGTAAAGGCCGCTGATGAGAAAACAAGCTTTCCATACCTATACATGGCTCTAGACTCCTTGTTTGGCAGATTGATATAAGAGGAAGTCTCCGCAAGCTCCTTCTTGGTGGCTGCTGCCACCACCATAGCATTAACTGGCACTGCTTTGGAGAGGAAGGACTTGTCATCTGGTGCAGTTATAAATTTGTTTGGCCTTCTCGGAACAGGCTCCATGGACTCTGGAGCACTCCAAACCTTTCAACACACAACAGTCCAAAGTGGTTCAAAAGCCTGAGACACCCTGGAGGTGGAAGGTCGGGAACCAAATGCGTCCAGGTACACAGACATGTCCTTAGAAGGGGCAAGGGACTTCCAGTTTCCCCTCTGTCTAAGGATCTCCAGAATGTCTGACAATGAGACATCATCAGAGAGGGACAATGGATACCCTTCCGAGTCATCCAAGTCCGTGTCAGAGGTGACTGACTCAGAGGAGTCCACATGTTTCCTCTTACATTTTTTCTTCCTGGGAACCTCTTCTGAGACATGCTCAGGAGAGGTCTCGGAAGAAGTGGGGTGACCCAGGGGCATCCTGGGGCATAGGTTCCCTATGCTTGGAATGGAGAGAAGGATCAGAGGCAGACATAGGTATTGACGGGGATGGAGCCAGTGGAGCAGAGGGAGGAGCCGTCTCAGTGGACAGCACACTCCTCATCACCTCAAAGGCCCTGTGATCTGGAACGGAGGGAGAATCCAGCTCCACAGAACCTGGTGACCTCTTCCGTACTGAAGGTGACGGCTCAGAGTCAGATTTGGGAGCCGAACTCCTCTGCGCCGAAGCTCCAAGATGGAGAGTGGGGTCAGACAAGGG
>NC_056742.1:280964165-280996665 GCF_019279795.1 Protopterus annectens | reverse complement strand
GGGGCTGGCTAGGATGCCCTGCAAAACTGCAGAGACAAACCCCACCTTGGATTCGGAGAAGAGAGGCAGGTGTTAATGTTTGGTAAAAGTGTGAACAGATGTCCAGGTGGCAGCCTCCAATATATCCCTGGTGTGGACTCCTCTGAGGAAAGCTGCAGAGGTGGAGGCTGCTCTGGTGTATTGAGTCCTGGCCCCCCTTGGGGGGAGGCTTTCCATGTTGTTTGTAGCAGAAATGGATGCAGTGTGCTCTCCGTTTGGAAATGGTTTGTCTGGAGATGGCTTTGCCTTCTGCCCCTGAAGCAAAGCTAACCAGTAATTGATCAGACTTTATGAAGGATTTAGTTCTGTCTAGGTAGAATTTGAGCTGTCTGTGCACATCTAGAGAGTGCAGGATCCTTTCCCCCTTGTTCTGGGGATTAGGAAAAAAGGTGCGCAGATGAATGGATTGGTTGAGAGCCACAATGGACACCACCTTGGGCATGAAGGATGGGTTAGTTCTGAGGGATACTCTGTCAGCATGGAAAATGATTAAGGGTTCCACAGCCATGTGCGCTTGCAGCTCGGAGACTCTTCTGGCTGAAGTGATGGCCAGAAAGAAAGATGTCTTCCAGGAGAGAAATTTTAGCTCTGCAGAAGAAGCTGGTTCGAAAGGGGGCAGGGTGAGCTTTTCCAACATGATAAGGTCTCAAGCTGGGGTTGGTGTTCTTCTGGGTGGCCTCAAGTTGCTAGCCCCTCTTAAGAACTGTTTGATCAAAGGGTGTGAGAAAAGGGGCTGCTCAGAGTGGAAATGAGCAGAGACAGCAAAGGCATGAATATTTATAGAGAAGAAAGAGAGGCCAGTGTGTAACAGGTCAGCTAAGAAATCCAGGATGACAGGGAGGGAGGGAGGGCTGTGCCATACTGGTTCCCTTAGCCTGAGTCCAGGTGCAGAACCTTTTTCATTTATCAGCTAAGACTTTCTAGTGCTACGGCATCTGGCCTCACGTATAATATCTAGAACCTGTTTGCTGAGGTTGGCAGAGAGGTCAAGGGTTAGGGAATAAGCCAACCTGCCAAATTGAGTGTCTGCAATTAGGGATGTATGAATTCCCCTTCCCTCTGGGTCAGGAGGTTTGGAATCTGAAGAAGAAGATGCCATAGTGGCAGAGGAGACTGCACAGCAAGGGGTACCAGTGCTGGCGAGGCCAGTCTGGAGCTATAAGAATTGTCCTTGGTTTTTCCTCCTTTATTTAGAGAAGTACCCTGGGGATGAGAGGTAGTGGAGGAAATGCATAGACTGATAGATTGACCCAGGGGAAGGACAGGGCATCCACTTTCCAAGCCATGCAGTGATGCTCCCTGGTGCAGAATTTGCTGAGCTGATGGTTGGAGTGGGAGGCAAAGAGATCAACCTTTGGGGTGCCCCATTTCTGATTTATTAGGGTGAAGGTTCTTCTGTTGAGCTGCCACTTGTTTGGGTTCAGAAGATTTCTGCTTAATTGGTCTGCTAGGGAGTTGAGGGAACCTGGTAGGAATTGTGCTAACAGGTGTAGTTGCATGGCAGAGGCTGTGTGCAAAAGGGTCATAGACAACCTGCACAGAGGGTAGGAGTGAATCCCTCCCTGCTTGTTGATATACCACATCAGAGTGGTGCTGTTTTGATCAGGAGAGCCCCTGGGGAGAGAAGGGGCTGGACAGCCATCATCTCTTTTTGGTTTGCAGACGGATCTGTTGTGGGCTCCATTGGCCCTGTATGCACCTGCCATCCAGGTGTGCCCTCCAAGCATAGTCTGATGTGTGTGTGTGTGGTAAGGGTCTGGGTGGCGGGGGATGGTGAGAAAGGCAGTCCCTTTTTGTGGGAACATGCTGTTGCCCAACAAAGAAAATCTTTTCTGAGGCAAGGAATTATAGGTATAAGAGTCTCCAGGTCTTGAGAGTGTTGACACCAAAGGCTTTTTAGGTACCATTGAAGATTCCTCATATATAGTCTGGCATATGGAATGAGTAGTATGCAAGATGCCATGAACCCCTGATGTTTCAGGTTCTTCCTTGCAGATAACAGGAGTCTGGTGGCTAGTTGAGAGAAGTAGGTTGTCAGGAAAATTTGTTTTTCTGGTGTAAGGAATGCCATCTGGGATGTTGTGTCCAGGCTTGCTCCCAGGAATATAATCCTTTGGGTGGGCACCTGTTTGGATTTCTTTTCGTTGATTGCGTACCCTAGGGAGGTTAGTAGGGACTTTACAAAGACCAGGTGCTTGAGCAGCTTTTCCTGGCTGTCTGCCTGAATTAGGCAGTCATCTAAGTATGGGTAAATCTGGATATTCCTTTGTCTGCAAAAGGCAAAGGCCAGAGCCAGACATTTTGTGAAAACTCTGGGAGCAGTAGATAAGCCAAAGGGAAGTGCAGAGAAATGAAAGTGCTGAGATCCTGCCATGAAACTGAGATATTTCCTGCATGATTCCCTGATATGAATGTGGAGGTAGGCCTCTTTTAGATCTAGGGTGGCTAGCCAAGTGTCCTTGGAAAGCATGGGTAGCAGCTGCTGGAGGGTGAGCATTTCGAATTTTGGGATCACCAGGAAGGTGTTTAGAATGGATAGATCGAGGATGGGGGGGGGGGGCAGGTGCCCTCTTTTCTGGGCACCGAAAAAGTCTGAAGTAGAAACCTTGGCCTATCTGTTCTGCAGGAACATGCTCTACTGCCCTCATAGAAAGCAGGGAAAGGACTTGCTTCTGAGCCTCTGTCCACTGGTTTGTAGCTAGATCTGGGAACCCTTTCAGGGTTGGAAGGGTGTGGAAAGAAAATTTGTATCCCTGGGACACTATGTTGAGAACCCAATGGTCGTTGGTAATGGTGGCTCAGGTGCTTGCATGAAAGGGAAGCTTTCCCCCTAGGGGTAAGTGAAGGTGGGCAGAGGTAGGGGGTGAGGGAGGCGAGTCACAGAGTTCTTACCATAAAGGGGTGGCTAACAACACCCTGGTTTTGAAGTGGAGGTAGTCCACTGCTTAGATCTTTGCATTCTCTCTAGCTGCTGTCTGGGGGGGTTCCCCCAGGGTCTAGGCTGGACTGGCTTAGTGGGAGCAGGAAAGGACCAGTGTTTGGAGGGACAATGCCTGCTGAACCTGGGTGGCTAGACATGTAAGAAATCCTTAACTGTATGCATAGATTTTGCTTTTTCTTCCATCTTTTTTAAGGCCTCTTCTGCCTTAGTGCCAAATGAGCTGTTTTTGTGCAAGGGGTCATCCAACAATTTAGCTTTGACATGGTCTGGCAAGGGCTGTTTCTTAAGTCATGCATGCCTTCTAATGACAGATCTGGTGACTGCTGCTATGCAGGAAGTTTCTAGGGCGTCAAAACCACAGTGCAAGGTGTGCTTAGTTACCTGACTTGCAGAATGCATTAACTCTTGTAACTCTTTAGATTCTGCACAAGCAGGAAAGGAGGACATTTTTTGTTTGAGGAGTTCCAGGGTATGTTGCTGAAATGTTAGCACATGGAACTGACAATTTAGTGCCCTGATAGCAGGATTAGCCGAGATGTATACTTTTTTACCCCATCTGTCTAGTGCTCAGGAATCCCAATCTGAGGGGGTGGGATTCTTAGAGATTGCTTTAATCCCTTTAGTCCCTTGAGAAATAACCTCAGGGTCAGCAGTAGGATTTTTAAAAATAAATTTGTGTGAGTCAGGGACTTTATAGTACCTGTCTGGCTTTCTGGGTGCAGGAGGGAGGGTGTCAGGAGTCAAACTGGATTCCAGGAAAACATCTTCCAGAACATCCAAGACTGGGGGCATGGTCAAGGGTCTGTGCTGTGGAAGATCTAAGAATTCCCTGAGTCTCTCTCTATACTGTGGGTAGTCCTGACTCTCCTGTTGGAAATGCTCCCTTAAGGTATGAAGGGTTTTCAAAGGAAAAATCCTCTGGGGAGAGGCTGAAGGGATGGAATCCTCTGCATCAGAATCCTCATAAGTAGAAAGGGGTTGCATGTCTTCATATTCACATGCATCAGAGTCATCTGACTCTTGTTCAGACAAACCTACAGGGGACAGATCTCTTTTGGTTTTGGATGGGGTAGCTTTTGGATAAAGACTCCAAGAATGTGTGGGGAAAAATGTGAAGGAGAAGACAGGGCAAAGTCAGCATCCGAAAGGGTGGGACTTTTACGAAAGTGTTTAAATGAGAAAGGTCCTGGATGGGTCTTCAGGGACCATTCTTCCTGGGGACCAAAAATATCCTGGTGTAAAAACTTTTCCCTTGTTAGAAGGATGGGGCCTCTTGAATTGTCCCCTGAGAAAGCAGATCTGAAATGACCTGCAGGAAGAAAACCAACTGGTCCTTTGGTGGTTGTGGGATGCCTCTGAATGAGGGGGTAATTTTCCCAAACCATGAAATATCCTCTCTGGATGATGGACAGGACCCAAGAGTCCTAAGAGATCCGGTTCCACGCAGCAAGAGGGAGAGAAAGACGAACAGATGGCCCTGAAGGCAGGTAGTCACAGGCTACCAAGCTTAGGTTAGGTCTGAAAGGGCTTTTCAGAGTAGATGGGGCAGATTTGGAAGATGCTGGTTTCCTAGATCCTCTTTTACCTTTAGAGGAAGAAGACAGGGCAGGCTTTCGTACAAAGGAGGTCTATGCTGGGTAGTTCCTTTGGAACCTGGGAACTGAAGATACAAGGATATGCTTAAGGTCCAGTAACTCTTTACCTTTTTCCTGTAATGATTTGAAGAAGTCTCCTGCTGAGCTACCAAACAAGGCTTTAATGTCTAGGGGTGCATTCATCAGTTTGGTCTTGAAGTCCTCATGCAAGAGTTGTAGCCTGAGCCAAGATTACCTTCTCAGGACCAACCCAGAGGCTGCAGTCCTAGCAGAGGCATCAGCTGCATATTAACTGCACTTGGAGTGTGCCATTACCTGGGCAAAGGAGTTGAAGACAGCTGCAAATTGTGATTTGGTTAGAGAATCCAGGAGGTCTGAAAATAGTTTCCCTGCCACTGGCAGGATAGCCAAGGAGTATTTGGCCATGTTGGTCTGGTAATTAATTGCCCAGAAGGCCAGACTGGCAGAGGTATAAACCTTTTTCCCCAGTTGCTGCATAACTTTGCTCTCTTTATCAGAGGGCAATAAAGAGGTGGATGGAAGTAATTGAAAGGCCTTTTCAGCAGAAACTAATACGGTAGCTGGATCAGCAGATGAAGCTTTGAAAAGGAACTTGGAGTCCTCAGGTACCTTGTAGAACCTGTACAGACACTTGGGAGCAGGAGGCTAAGAAAATGGACACTGGGAAGCAGCCATGAAGGTATCCAGAAAAGCTGGTAGGACTGGAGGAATGGCAGAGGGGAATGGAGAATCCATCTGCAAGAGGACATAACACCTCTTTTGCTCATCAGAGAATTTGGAAAAGTCCCACTTGAAAAAGTCTTTCATTTTTAGTACAGTTTCTCCAAAGGAAATATCCTTCTAAGGGGAATCTTTACCATTAGATTCCTCCTCTGGGGAGGCATACCCCAGAGGGGAAGTTATTTGGATGGAGTAGGCTAAGGACTCCTCTCCAGAAAATTCCTCCTCATCTGAAGAGGTATCTGCAACTGCCCTCTTTAAGGCAGTGGGAGGAGAGAAGGCCTGCAGAGGGACAGAAGAAGAAGAGGGTTAATGCAGAGCCATAAAAGTAATGAAGAGGCTTTGAGAAGAAGCCTGTCAATCAGGAGTTTGCACTTGTGGAGCAGGAGTAACATAATGTCTTTGTTTTCTTTTTTTTAGGGGCTTCCATGTGCTGAAAGCTGGAAGGACCCAAAGCTGGCCTACATTCCACTATATCTGTATGCACATCTTCATGCACAGTGATTTGTTTGACGCCATGAGCACCTTCAGAGATAATGAGCCTTGGCTCCTACTTTTCATCCAAGTCAGATGCCTGTACTTCCCTCATGGACATGCTGGTAAACTCCTTCAGGGCTTCCCCTATGGTACCCGCCGAAGGGACAGCCACCACCCTCCAGTACGGCCTCCGGACCCTACATCGGCCTTAGGAGAAATGACCGCAAGAGAGGGCGCAACTGGAAGTTCAGGCCAAGATTTCCTGGCCTTTTTCGCTAAGGGCTCATCCAAAGCACCAATCACCTCCATCTCCCATGCCAGATGCTTAAGACACTGGTTCTCTAAGTAAAGTTTGAGCAATGCTAAGCAGCAAAAATGGGTTTTAGAGATGAAAGACTTACAGATAATGCATGCAGTGTGGTTGTGGTCTGGGCCTAGACAGTACAAGCAAAGGTTATGAGCGTCTTTATGTGAAATCTGCCTTCCACACTAACACTTGCCCTTCCAAGCTGACATGAAATCACTCAACAAACAAGCAGCAACAAGAATTTTAGAAAAAGAAAAAAACCCAACGGGGTACTTTATTGGGTACACAACTGATCTGGTGAGTGAATGTCTGGAGCAGGCAACTGGACAGGAGGCAGAAAAGTTCTGAGGTTGGTGTGTGCTGGCGTCCGCTTTATACCCATCTCTTTATGGCTGACGTACGTGGGATAATGTGTGGCATAGCAAGTACTTTGCAGTAGCATGTAGACTTTTGTATACTGGCCAGACGTACAAGTCACCCGAAGTTGCACTCCCTAATGTGAAGAACACTGCAGCATATATATATATACACACACACACACACACACACACACACACACACACACACACACACACACACACAAACTCACCCTGACATATACAAATATGTTTGTATAAATGTATGCATGAGTTTAGGAAGCATTTTGCTTTATTGAAAGACGCTTTATCAAAAGTCCCAGATGATTAAGATGTCTTATCCCCTCTGCTAGTGCTGATCTGACCCGGGGGTTGGCTAGATTTCCATAAAGGAGCTTGAGGTGAAGGTCTCCACATACGAGATTTTGAAGAATAAAGTCTCTTCCAGAAACATGTCCTAGGGTTGTACAAATACTACAAAATAAATAAATCTTGACAGATAGGGACTATTCACTTTCCAGTAAAGAAGGTAGAATACTCTGTTTACATACATTCAGCAGAATGATATGTATTTAGTTATTTCGAAAAAAAATTAGAGGAGGTAATAGCTCCCTACTGAAATGTCGGCAATCCAAATGCCAAATGCTGACACACTAAAAAAGATCAAAATTGCAGAACAGCATATCTCAAACATTGCTCATCTTTAAATTTTCTTTTTTTTGCAGTGAGGCAAGCCCTCACACACTCCTGAACTTGCTTATACTAACCTCAGGATCTCCATACCTCAGAGAAAAAGGGAAAATTCCGAGAGTTGGCCATCTCAGGCTTTGGATATGCAAGTCTGTTTTTTTGGGCCATTAGGTCTTTGTTTTGGGACTCGCTCTAGCAGGTCCTGACATTTTAAAAGATTACTGGATGTTATTCATGGGGTGTATAACATTAAATGTTAATGACCTAGCTACACAAGTTGCATGTCATGTGATAAACCTCTAGAGAGTTCAGTGTGAACAAGCACCTTATATAGGCCCCAGGGCCGATAGCCAATACTTACCTGTGAACCTCAGAGGCTGGAATCTTATTCTCAATATCCATTTTACCCACCTGACAACTACCCATATGTCACAATCATTTCCCTTAGTAATTCTTTATGCATTCTTTTCACACAAATAAATTAGTTCTGACCATGTTGAAAGACATAACAGGCAGACCAGACCATCACACACAGCTGTGGGTGATATGGAAACAACATTACAAAGTACAGCTTCCTCGTACAATTCCAGTGAATAAGAAATATGAGATGGCACCCACAGAATCTGAAAACCTCATCAACATACATATGTAATCAAGCAGAAGCCTAACATGGTGACCACAGGCTAAACTTAAGCTATATCACACATCTACACAAATCATAATGTGAAGCATGAAATGGCAGTCACAATCCTACATCTGCACAGGCAGACATCTGCTTCACAAAAAACAGCATCACAATAATATAACAGCCAAAAAGGGGCAAACACTGCACACGTACAGACACCCATCTATCAAACTGGTACATCCTGGATTGTCTCAGGGAACCCGATGTTATTAGGGAAGACTGCTCTGAAACATAGAAAAGAAAGTTATGTACTTACCATAATAAGAAGTTATGTCTTACCATAACGTTCCATGTTAGTTTTCTTCTCGCCTTCTTTCTTGCTGGATGGGTTCGGAGCCGATCCTCGGCTCCGACTCGGCCTATACTATAGCTCGAGAGCTATTTTTACCGGCTCGAGGCAGCCCTATATCCCACAATACCATGCGCTAACTCCCCAGATCTCGTTTGGAAGTGAAGACATAGTATAAATAATAATATTATAATAATAATATTATAATCCTCTTTTATGAGTACAGATTACCTGCCAGTAACACTAATAATACAAGGAAAAAGACGCAACATATTGTATCTCCAGAAATGGAAGGACTCAGAACCTCGAGTCTATCCAGGCTAGGGGGCAAGAGGAGGGACATAAGAAAGAAGGCGAGAAGAAGACAACTAACATGGAATGTTATGGTAAGACATAACTTCTTAATGTTAAGTTGTCATTCTCGCCTTCATTCTTGCTGGATGGGACAGCGTCCCTAGCATCTTAGTCCTGGGTGGCTCAATGGAACAGACTCCTGACTACAGTGGAACCAAAATCAGCTCTATTTCTGGAGGCTAAATCAAGCTTGTAATGGGCAATAAAGGTATGTTTGGACGCCCATGTAGCTGCTGCACAAATGGCATCTAGTTGTAACCTTGCTTGAAATGCCTTTGAAGTTGATAGTGCCCTGGTTGAATGAGCCTTAGGCCTAGAGGGAAGTTGCCTGTGTCTCAACTCATAGACCAAGGTAATAACAGATGTCAGCCATCTGGAAAGAGTAACCTTCGATACCGGAAGCCCTTTCTTGCCTACAGCATGAGAGAGAAATAGCTGGTCTGACTTTCTGAATTGTTTTGTCCTATCTAGGTAATACCGTAATTGGCGATGAACATCTAATGAATGTAATTTTTGTTCAGCCCTGTTGGTATAGTCTGGGAAAAAGACAGGCAAATCAATGGAGTGGTTTAGATTTGCCTCTGATAACACTTTTGGTAGGAAGGAAGGGTTTGTTCTGAGAGTTACCCTATCTTTATGAAAAACCAAATAAGGAGGACGGACAGACAAGGCTTGAAGTTCCGATACCCTTCTGGCAGATGTTATAGCTACTAAAAACAGCGTTTTCCAAGAAAGAAGTTTGAGGGAGCAAGAAGCTGCAGGTTCAAAAGGGGGCAGAATTAGTGAGGTTAGAACTAAATTCAAATCCCATTGTGGGGGTGGATCTTTGACTGGAGGTCTGAGCAAAAAGATGCCCTTGAGAAAGGCTTTACAGAGTTTGTGGGACATAATATTTGCTTCTGAGAGTCCAACATGAAAATTAGCAATGGCCGCTAATTGTACCCTGATAGTGGCCGATGATGACCCTGAATGAAAAAGCTCCGCCAGAAAGTCTAGAACCTCATGAATGGGTGCATGGAAAGGATCTAAGGATCTAGTTTGTGCCCAGTGTGAAAAACGCTTCCATTTACTCGCATAAGTCTTCCTAGTATTGGACTTATGGGAAGCCAGAATGATATCACGAACAGGAGGAGAAATAAGGGAAGCCTGGCTATGGCTGGAAGTGGAGCAACCAAGCTGTGAGGTTGATGGAATGTAGAGACTGATGCAGCTTGCCCGTGAGGTGGGTCAACAGATCCGGAAGGGGTTCCAGATGCCAAGGGTGTTCCAGTAGGTATTTGTGCAGGAACGGGAACCAAACTTGTCGGGGCCAAAACAGGCAATGAGGATCATTTTGGATCTCAATGCGGTTGCTTTCTGAATTAATTGCGGGATCAATGGAAAGGGAGGAAAGGCATAAAGAAGACCCCGGGGCCAAACGTGAACAAGAGTGTCTCTGAGGGGTTGGCCTGGTAGAGGAAAAAGTGTGAAGAAGTAGAGGCACTTGCTGTTTTGGGGAGTTGCGAAAAGGTCGCAGCAAGGCTGGCCCCACTTCCAAAAAATTCCGTCTGCTACCGCTTGATTTAGAGACCACTCGTGAGGCATGAGGATAGTTCTGCTCAATCTGTCTGCTATGATGTTGGACTTCCCGGGGATGTGCGTTGCTATCAGAAACCATTGAGATGAAATCGCCCATTGCCAAAGTCTGAGTGCTTCTCGACAGAGGGGGTAGGACCTTGTTCCGCCCTGCTTGTTTATGTGTCACACCACAGACATATTGTCCGTTTGGATTGCTATAGTCCCCGCGGGAAGAGAGCTCTGAAGGGCCTGCAACGTCAAAAGCACCGCCCTCATCTCCAGGACATTTATGTGCAGGTGGCATTCTGACTGTTGCCAAGTGCCCTGGACCGTCCTGCCCTGATAATGCCCCCCCCACCCGATCAGGGAGGCATCCATTGTGACAGTGGCAACTGGAGGGGGGAGAACAAAGGGTCTGCCCTGAAAAAGCTGAGGGGAAACCATCCACCAGGAGAGATGTTTCTTGCAAGATGGGGTTATCAAAATGTTGTGGGTCATTGGTAGCTGTTGAAAGGACCACTGAGAAAACAGCATCCACTGAAGGAGCCTCATGTGGAAGCGGGCTAATGGAAGTAGAAGAATCGCCGCCGCCATGAGGCCCAACACTTTCAATACTAGCTTGACTTGGACTCTGTTGGGCTGAAACAGGAGATGAACATTCCGCCTTATGTCTGTCACTCTCTGAGGTGGTAATGTTGCAGACATTTCTGTGGTGTTTAATATGGCGCCTATAAAGTTTATACATTGACAAGGCAACAAGGAGGACTTTGCAAAATTTATAGAAATACCCAGATTGCTGCAAAGTTGAATAGTGTAATCCCTGGCCATTATGAAATCCTGTCTGGTGGTAGCGGAAATGAGCCAGTCGTCTAAGTATGGAAACACCTGGAATCCTTTCTGTCTCAGGTGAGCCGTGACCACTGCCAAACATTTGGTGAACACCCGGGGGGCTGTGGTGAGACCAAAGGGCAGGGCCCTGAATTGAAAATGACTGACTCCCAGCCAGAAGCGGAGAAACCTCCTGGAGCGCCTGTGTATTTTTATATGGTAGTACACGTCCTGGAGGTCTAACGAGCACATCCAGTTGTCTCTGCCCAAAAAGGGTAGAATGGACTGCAGTGTTACCATCCAAAATTTTGTCTTTAGTACAGAGTTGTTTAACCTGCTGAGGTCCAAAATGGGTCTCCATTCTCCTGTCTTTTTTGGTACCAAAAAGAATCTGGAGTAGATTCCGGATCCTAGCTGATCTGCCAGGACTGCCTGGATCACTCTTTTTTCTAACAGCTTTTTTATTTCTAGCTGAGCCTGACCCCTTTGTGCGGGTGGTACGTCTGGTAGGGGTTTTGGCGGTTGTACCCGAGGGAAAGTGAAAGGGATTTTGTAACCCTCAGATATGATCTTCTGTACCCATGTGTCTTGGGAGAGGGATTGCCAGGCTTCCGGGTACAGATATAATCTTCCCCAGACTGCCTCCGAAGGCGGACAGTCGGGCAGCTTCTCAGGGATTCTGAAAGGGTTGGTCAGGGAAAGATTCCCTGGAACCCTGGTTCTGTGGACCCCCTCTGCCCCTGGGGCGGTGTCTGTTATTATTCCCCCCTCTGCCTCTAGGGGGAAATTCACCACGTGCGGCAGGCGCGACTCCCTGTGGTTTGCAGAACCACATCTTTCCACCCCTCTGTCCCTTAGGGTAAGGTCTAGAAGGCGTGGAAAAACGGACTCCCACGGCAGACAGAGTCTTACCATCTTGCTCGCATCTGGTGAGGGTATTTTTCACCTGAGGTCCGAACAATTTCGAACCATCAAAGGGGGTGTTGGTGAAGGATGTCTTGAAGGGATCGGCAAAGTTACAGAGTCGCATCCAAGCGTGACGTCTCAACGCAATGCCTGTGCCAGCGGCCCTACTCGCTCCATCAGCTGCATAAGAGATAAGCCGCATGGAGGAGTTAACAATGGAGTTCAGGGTAGCCAGCTGAGAGTTTATTTTGTCCTTAAACCCCGCAGCAGAAGGATCCTGTACCGTTTCACCCAACTCTTTGAGCAAGTCTCTCTGAAGGCGGGTGAAATGACATAAATAGTTCAGCGATCGCATAGAAAAGGTTGCTGAAGCAAAGGTCCGCTTGCCGTACCTGTCCATAGTCCTGGACTCTTTGTTAGGAGGATGAACAGATACAGAAGGATTAGCCAATTCCTTCTTAGTGGCTGCTGCTACCACCATAGCATCAACTGAAACACCTTTGGTGAGAAAGGATTTGTCATCTGGTGCAGAAATAAATTTAGAAGGCCTCCTAGGGGTAGGTTCCATTGAATCAGGAGATGCCCACGAGTTTCTAGCCACTACCTCCATTAGTGGGTCGAAAGGGGGAGACACCCAGGAGGTGGAAGGGCAAGATCCAAAGGTGTCAAGGTAAACCGACTCGTCCTCGGAAGGATTGAGAGTGGACCAATTTCCCCTCTGTCTTAGGATCTCCAGGATGTCTGAAAAGGAGACATCCTCAGAGGGGGATCTGGGGTAACCTTCCGACTCATCCAAGTCGTTGTCCGACATGACAGACTCGGGGGAGTCTATGTGCTTCCTCTTGCACTTTCTTTTCCTAGGGGGTTCCCCTGAAACTTCAGGGGAGCCCTCGGAAGAGGAGGAGACACCCAAGGTGGGTACCCTATGCTTTGGATCTCTGCTGTCGGGTGTAGGAGGATGGCCAGAGACTGTAACAGGCACTACAGAGGGAGGAGCTGCAGAACTTAACCTTGGAGTGGACACTGGGTCCAGCACACTCCTCATCACCTCGAAGGCTCCCCTATCAGATACCAAAGGTAGCCCCGGCTCCGAAGAGACCAGAACCGCCCCCGGAACTGACAGAGAAGGCTCCGAGAATGATGTCGGGGCCGAACTAACCAGAGCCGAAGCTCCGAGAGGGAGAGCGGGGTCGGAAAAGGGTCCGATGCCACTCGCCCCCTCGGAGCCGACAATGGAGTCTCGGCGCCTGGACCTCTCCTCAGACGGAACCAATGAAGAGACGACACCGGAGCCGAAGGAGGAAGTATCGGCTCCGACGTGGGCAAGGTCACGGTTCCGACAAACTCCGGCTCCGAACTCGAGAGATGAGTCGGAGGGGGAATAGATAGCTGTATCGAAGGAGCCACAATCTGGTGAGATGGGCTCTGGAGCATTTGGGCCAGCGCCTGAGATTTTATGAGTCTACTGACCACCCTCTCGATGTCGTGGTCGGAGAGCCTGGATGACCTCGATGAAGGAGTCCTATGACTCCGCTCCGATAGGAGAGGGGACCTCGGAGCCGATCTGATGGACTCTAGTGAAGGGAATCTAGAGTGCTTGCGCGCTGGGGTCGGCTCCGATGATGGTTTCGGAGCGGAAACCACTTTGCTCGCCTCGGAGCCAGACGGAACCGAGGTCGGAGCCGTCTTGATAACGCCAGCCCTCGGCTCAGAAGCTGTAGCCGAGGGTTTGGCGGTTTTTGACGACTTCCCCGAGCCAGACTTGGACGGGGAGTCATCAGGCTTTAACAAGCCCCTTAGGATGAGCTTGTTACGCCTTTCCTGCAGGACTCGAACTAAATCTTTGACAAACGGAACAAGAGTCCTGCAGGTGTAAAGGCCCCAAGCAATAGACACAAGAGGTGTGACCGTCTGTCAGAGACATTTTCTGACAGCATGAGTCACACTTCTTGAATCCCGAAACCTTAGGGTCCTTTGACATCCTGACAAAAAATGAAAGGAACACAGTCAGTCCACACACACACTTATTTAAGTTAAAGGGAACCGACTAAAAACCCACAAACACACTGAAAGGGGTGGGGGAAAACTAAGGAAAAGCCCGTAGGCCCAAGATAAAAAAAAAACTAACTAAAGAAGGGGAAAAAGGGCTACCGAAAGGGTAAGGCAGTTAGAAGGGACCTAAAGAAGGGTAAGTAACTGGAAAACAACTACTGAGACTGAATATATATATGAAAAAAGCACTTACTGACCAGAGCCGGTAAAAACAGACTACCTTGCAGCGAAGCGGCAAACGAGATCTGGGGAGTTAGCGCATAGTATTGTGGGATACAGGGCTGCCTCGAGCCGGTAAAAATAGCTCTCGAGCTATAGTTTAGGCCGAGTCGGAGCCGAGGATCGGCTCTGAACCCATCCAGCAAGAATGAAGGCGAGAATGACAACTTAACATCAATAGATACTTTCTTTCCAGTCCTTCTGATACAACATGTGAGTCCTTGAGCCACTTGTCAGATCCACTCTAACAATTTTAGTGCTCCAGCCACAAACCCCTTTAAGGAATATCCTTCCCATAATGCACCTCTTCCTCTAGTTGTCTCAGATCTTGTTTGATGCCCAAGGAAGAAGAGACAGCTAACCTGAGTGACCATAGACCCTTCAAGTTTTATGGAAATGTGGAAGGGGAAGGTGGGTCGGTTGTCATATTGAAAGGACTGGAATGAAAGGATCCATCTTTATGGTAAGTCCATGTCTTTTGTATCTTCCTCATTCAGACCATTTGATCCAAAATGTGGGTTAGAATCCCAAGCTACAGTGATTCTGGATGGAATTAGTCCTGACTCTCCGATTGGACATGCTCCCTTAAAGTATGCAGGGTTTCCCCAAAGGAAAAACCCTCTTGGGGAGAGGCTGAAGGAATGCAGTCCTCTGCATCAGAATCTTCATAAGTGGAGAGGGGTTGCATGTCTTCATAGTAAGATGCATCAGCTTAATCTGAGTCTTATACAGACAAAACTAGAGGGGACAGATCTCTTTTCCTTTTTGAGGGGGTAGCTTGGCTTCCCCTAATCAGCATGATAAGGTCTTCCGCCATTGTAAGCATTTGAGACTGAGGCAAGGTAGCAGGCACTTGAGAGTGGGTTGTCGGTTTCTTGGGTGTGGTTCGAACCCTGGGCCTAAGAAATTTGGTTGTTTTTGAAAGAACGGTAGTCATAAAAGAAGACGTCACTTTGTGTCGAGATTCGGTAGCGGGAAGGACTTCTTCAGAAGCCTGTGCCTGCTCAGTGGCTCTGGACCCATCCAAGGCAGAGAAGACGACTGCAGGCTCCTTAGTCAAAGAAGAGTTTTGTGGCATACTGGACTCCAAAAGGGTCTCCGTGGCGGCCTGCAAATCAACAGAAGCGGGCATCACGGGCTGGGAAAGTGCCTCAATGAGAACTGGAGGGCTCATGACTAGCTTAACGGAAGCGTCGGTAGGTTTGAACCTGTGCGGTCTGTCGCAGTCTTTATCTTTGTTTTCTCAGAAGATCCGCTGTCGGATGGTTTACCAAAGCCATATCGAAATTCGAAGACTGTAAATGAAAATATCTGGCTACCAATAAGGGCCCGATGACAGATAGTTCTGGCTTTGAACAAAGCACAGAAGCGACAACAGGGGATGTCGTGGTCTGGGCCTAAACAAGTGACGCAGTAAGAGTGGAAGTCTCGGTGTGGTATTTGCTTTCCACAGGCAAGACAATTGTTAAGTTTTTCTGACTTCGGTTAGTGCAAGAAAAAAGGATCCCCAACGAGGGGTACTTAGCTTTAGAAGACTTCAACTTCAATTCGGAGATGAAAACTCAGGTAGCAGCTGACCGGCACTCATGCAAAAGTACAGTTTTGTACCTACCATAAATGTAGATGTCCGAACAGGAATGCATCTGCAGTCCTCACAAATGGGTTGTCCTGTCATCAGGCAGCCCTTCGGTCGGCCAGATTCCAAAGTCTGGGTCTGGCCTCGGCAGGTGTCGCACTTCACCCGACGTCATAGCTGCAGCTTTTCGGGTATAAAGGCATCAGCCGACGCCATTTTCCTCAGTGTTTCTTGCCGCGTGGCGCCCGAAGCAGAAGCTGTTCGCAAGTGCCGGTCGGTCAGATCCAGAGATTACTACTACCGAATACTACTTCGAAGACTTCTAAAAGCTAAGTACCCGTGGGACTCTTTTTTGCCTCAGCCGATGTCAGAAAAAGTGAATAACTGTTTAACTTGTGGGAAACAAATACCTCATAAAGATTTCCACTCTTATTGCTTACCTTGTTTAGGCCCAGACCACGACGTAGCTGCTTGTTTAGCTTGTGCTTCTTTTAACCGACGACGCTTAGGCGTCGGTCGGAGTTGCTGAACAGTTTTTCGGCTCTGATTTGCGTACATTATGCCGCGGATCCTCCGACTTCACAAGTTGCTAAAAGCCAAAAAGAACCGACACTCGTGGTCCGCGGCGAAACGCGTTAAGCAAACCGCGAGTGTCTCGGTTTCGGAAACCGAGCAAGCGGTCCTAACTTCAGCCGAATCCATGCCTTCTACCGAGGCCCCTTCTAACCTGGTAGAATCGGCCTCTGAAATCCTACCTGCTGCTGTGGTTTCACAGGAATTATCGAACACCATTCCCCTGGATGTTT
This sequence comes from Protopterus annectens, assembly GCF_019279795.1. Lineage (NCBI taxonomy): Eukaryota > Metazoa > Chordata > Ceratodontiformes > Protopteridae > Protopterus > Protopterus annectens. The sequence continues at coordinate 280,980,247 of NC_056742.1, read as the reverse complement.
CAACCCCTGCACGTGGTGCTGCTAGGCCTCCTGCAGCCATGTCCATAAAGGCCTTTGCCAGGGCTAAAGCAGCAAAAACTTCTAAGTCTGTGCCTGTTAAGCCCCCCTCTCACAGGCCCAGTTCCAGTTCCCAAATGCTTTCTCTGGCAGAGGATCTCATCTCTTTAATAAGAGGATCCCAACCTCATCCAGACAGGGCCTCTCAACCACCTCCAGAAAAGAGACCTAGAGCAGAGCCCCCTGAACCAGTGTCCTCGGATGATTCCTCTGATGATTCAGACAATCCAGAGACTCCTTACTCTCCATATGAAGACTCTGATGCTGAGGAGTCAATTCCTTCTGCCTCTCCACCTGAGGAATTCTCCTTTGGGGAAACTTTACATGCCATGAGGGAGCAATTTCAGTGGCAGGGACAAGATTTCTCAGACTCCAGGAAAAGACTTAGGACCTTTTTGCATTTACCACAACATAGGCCTTTAGCTATACCTCCAGTTCTTTCTGTTGTAGATGATGCATTTAATGATGCTGCTACTGCTCCTGATACTTTACCTCCAGCCCCTGCTAAGCCCGATAGGTTCTACAGGGTCCCGGACACACATCACCATTTATATAAGGCTCCTTTTGCAGATCCTGAGACTATCTCCCAGGGGCCTAAAGCAGTAGCATCTACCTCTGTTAAAAATCCCCTCCCCTCTGAAAGGGAGTCCAGGTCCTTAGAGAGATGGGGTAAAAAAGTATACACCTCTGCTACTCTGTCAGCTAGGGCACTGAACTGTCAGTTTCATATGATCCAATATCAGGAGTTTATGCTTGATCAGTTAACTAAGAAACTGTCCTCTGATGAATCTTTAGATAATAAATATGTTCTAGAAATGGTGCATAACATTCAACAGGTTAGTAACCATTCTTTAAAATCTTGACTATGATGCACTGGAGGCCTCCTTTAGATCAGCCATGACTGGCACAGTTATCAGAAGGCATGCATGGTTGAAATAACAGGCCTTGCCGGATCATGTTAAAGCAAAACTATTAGATGCTCCTATGGATAAGGTCAATTTATTTGGTTCTCCTGCTCAGCAGGTACTGAAGAAAATGGAAGAGAAGGCAAAATCAGTACAAACAGTGAAAGATTTCTTACAGGTTCAGCCACCAAGGTTTAGCAGGAACTGGCCTTCCAAAAATTGGTCCTTTCCAGACTCCTCTAAAGCACAGAGAGGCAGGAATAGGCATTCAAGAGGCAGAAATCAATCCAGAGGTGGTGCCTACAGGGGACGCCAGTAGCAGGTTAACAACCATCGAGGCACAGACGCAACTACTACCACTGCAACAGGACAATCACTGTGACTTGGCTCTGGCACCGCCTACCAGGGAACAGATATAGCAGCACCCTTAGGCAGGAAGCTAGCCTTATTTTCAAAAAACTGGCACTGCATCACAAGGGACAAGTGGATTTTGCAAACTATAGACCAAGGTTACAGGTTTCATTTCCATACTTTACCAGGGAAAAGAGGAATGCCAAACCTACCACCAAACCAAAAGACAGAAGCTCTAAAACAAATAGTTCAATTAGTAAAAATGAGAGCTGTGGAAAAGGTACCATCTATGGAACAAGGAAAGGGATTTTACTCCAGACTCTTCCTGGTACCAAGAAAAGAGAAAAATTGGAGGCCTATTCTCGACCTGTCCGCTTTAAACACATACATCATTGTTCCAAAATTCAAAATGCTGACCCTACAGCAACTTCTTCCCATGCTGGGCAAGGAGTCTTGGCTGGTGACTCTACATCTCAAGGAGGCATACCTGCACGTCCCCATTCGACCAAATTGCAGAAGATACCTCAGATTTCTTGCAGGATCAGAGCATTATCAATTCTCAGCATTGCCCTTTGGCTTATCTACTGCGCCCAGAGTGTTCACGAAATGCCTGGCATCAGTAATCGCTCATTGCAGGCTTCAGGGAATCCAAATTTATCCATACCTGGACGACTGCCTGATACAAGCGGACAACAAAAACAAACTAGCAGAAGACTTACAAAGAGTCATTTACTTGCTGCAAGCCCTGAGATATACAGTCAATATAAAAAAATCAAGGCTGACACCATCCCAAAGAATAACCTTCTTAGGTGCAGAATTAGACACAACAAAACAGATGGCATTCCTAACTGCAGAAAAACAAGAACAACTTCCTCTCTACTTCTTGGCACTAACAAAACACAACCAACTAACAGCAAGAAAGGTACTGCAAGCCCTGGGCTTCATGGCATCCTGCATAATTCTGGTCCCTCATGCCAGACTGCATATGAGAAAACTACAGTGGTACCTGAAGAATTTATGGTCTCAACACAGGCACAGCCTAGAAACCGAAATACCACTAATCCCATTTGGTCGAATGGGGACGTGCAGGTATGCCTCCTTGAGATCTAGAGTCACCAGCCAAGACTCCTTGCCCAGCATGGGAAGAAGTTGCTGTAGGGTCAGCATTTTGAATTTTGGAACAATGATGTATGTGTTTAAAGCGGACAGGTCGAGAATAGGCCTCCAATTTTTCTCTTTTCTTGGTACCAGGAAGAGTCTGGAGTAAAATCCCTTTCCTTGTTCCATAGATGGTACCTTTTCCACAGCTCTCATTTTTACTAATTGAACTATTTGTTTTAGAGCTTCTGTCTTTTGGTTTGGTGGTAGGTTTGGCATTCCTCTTTTCCCTGGTAAAGTATGGAAATGAAACCTGTAACCTTGGTCTATAGTTTGCAAAATCCACTTGTCCCTTGTGATGCAGTGCCAGTTTTTTGAAAATAAGGCTAGCTTCCCGCCTAAGGGTGCTGCTATCTGTTCCCTGGTAGGCGGTGCCAGAGCCAAGTCACTGTGATTGTCCTGTTGCAGTGGTAGTAGTTGCGTCTGTGCCTCTGGTTGTTACCTGCCACTGGCCCCTGTAGGCACCACCTCTGGATTAATTTCTGCCTCTTGAACGCCTATTCCTGCCTCTCTGTGCTTTAGAGGAGTCTGGAAAGGACCAATTTTTGGAAGGCCAGTTCCTGCTAAACCTTGGTGGCTGAATCTGTAAGAAATCTTTCACTGTTTGTACTGATTTTGCCTTCTCTTACATTTTCTTCAGTACCTGCTGAGCAGGAGAACCAAATAAATTGACCTTATCCATAGGAGCATCTAATAGTTTTGCTTTAACATGATCCGGCAAGGCCTGTTCTTTCAACCATGCATGCCTTCTGATAACTGTGCCAGTCATGGCTGATCTAAAGGAGGACTCCAGTGCATCATAGCTGCATTTTAAAGAATGGTTACTAACCTGTTGAATGTTATGCACCATTTCTAGAACATATTTATTATCTAAAGATTCATCAGAGGACAGTTTCTTAGTTAACTGATCAAGCATAAACTCCTGATATTGGATCATATGAAACTGACAGTTCAGTGCCCTAGCTGACAGAGTAGCAGAGGTGTACACTTTTTTACCCCATCTCTCTAAGGACCTGGACTCCCTTTCAGAGGGGAGGGGATTTTTAACAGAGGTAGATGCTACTGCTTTAGGCCCCTGGGAGATAGTCTCAGGATCTGCAAAAGGAGCCTTATATAAATGGTGATGTGTGTCCGGGACCCTGTAGAACCTATCGGGCTTAGCAGGGGCTGGAGGTAAAGTATCAGGAGCAGTAGCAGCATCATTAAATGCATCATCTACAACAGAAAGAACTGGAGGTATAGCTAAAGGCCTATGTTGTGGTAAATGCAAAAAGGTCCTATGTCTTTTCCTGGAGTCTGAGAAATCTTGTCCCTGCCACTGAAATTGCTCCCTCATGGCATGTAAAGTTTCCCCAAAGGAGAATTCCTCAGGTGGAGAGGCAGAAGGAATCGACTCCTCAGCATCAGAGTCTTCATATGGAGAGTAAGGAGTCTCTGGATGGTCTGTATTGTCTGAATCATCAGAGGAATCATCCGAGGACACTGGTTCAGGGGGCTCTGCTCTAGGTCTCTTTTCTGGAGGTGGTTGAGAGGCCCTGTCTGGATGAGGTTGGGATCCTCTTATTAAAGAGATGAGATCCTCTGCCAGAGAAAGCATTTGGGAACAGGAACTGGGCCTGTGAGAGGGGGGCTTAACAGGCACAGACTTAGAAGTTTTTGCTGCTTTAGCCCTAGCAAAGGCCTTTATGGACATGGCTGCAGGAGGCCTAGCAGCACCACGTGCAGGGGTTGAAACATCCAGGGGAATGGTGTTCGATAATTCCTGTGAAACCACAGCAGCAGGTAGGATTTCAGAGGCCGATTCTACCAGGTTAGAAGGGGCCTCGGTAGAAGGCATGGATTCGGCTGAAGTTAGGACCGCTTGCTCGGTTTCGGCCGAAACCGAGACACTCCGCGGTTTGCTTAACCGGTTTCGGCAAGCGGACCCGCGAGTGTCGGTCCTTTCTTCGCTTTTAGCAACTGTGAAGTCGGAGGATCCACGGCATAATGTACGCGAAATCAGAGCCGAAAAACTGTTCAGCAAACTCCGACCGACGTCTAAGCGTCCGTCGGTTAAAAGAAGCACAAGCTAAACAAGCAGCTACGTCGTGGTCTGGGCCTAAACAAGGTAAGCAATAAGAGTGGAAATCTTTATGAGGTATTTGTTTCCCACAAGTTAAACAGTTATTCACTTTTTCTGACATCGGCTGAGGCAAGAAAGAGTCCCCAACGGGGTACTTAGCTTTAGAAGTCTTGAAGTAGTATTCGGTAGTAATCTCTGGATCTGACCGACCGGCACTTGCGAACAGCTTCTGCTTCGGGCACCAAGCAGCAAGAAAGACTGAGGAAAATGGCATCGGCTGATACCTTTATACCCGAAAAGCTGCAGCTATGACGTCGGGTGAAGTGCGACACCAGCCGAGGCCAGACCCAGACTTTGGAATCCGGCCGACCGAAGGGCTGCCTGACGACAGGACAACCCATTTGTGAGGACTGCAGATGCATCCTTGAAGGACATCTGCTTCTGCTTTGGGCTCCATGGCAAGAAAGACTGATGTAATGGTGTCAGCTGCCTTACTTTATACTACTGATGACCTGACGTCAGTCCTCAAGCGACAGCAACCAATGCAGAAATACTAAGCCTCTGGTATTCGGGCCATCCGAGGGCTACCCTGGCAGGGATAACCCAAATGTGATGACTGCAACAGTGAAACAAGAAGAACATCTCTAGCAGATTCTAGAAGTTGTTTCAGAGAAAAAGAAACCCTCTCCCCACATGGGGGGGGGGGGGTCAAAAATAGAGCTCTTTGCTCAGTCTTAATCAGAAATCTGAGGAGAAAAGCCTGTTATCTGTTCCTTTGTCCTCCTGTCCAGATTCAGAATCTTGAATCTCTTTAGGAAATGTATCCCTCTTTTTTTTTTTTTTTTTACCATAAATGATTTTACAAGAAGGATCAACAGTTTAAATTAAATCCTGAGCCAGAGACGCAGTAAACTACTCCTGTCTAAGGAAATTTGTAAAGAAGCAGACACGTTTAATTTTCCATTTCTTTCTGACAAAAGTATGGGGCCAACAGTGTTACTAATGGCAACAATGACGTTCCCAGTGATGGGCACAACATTCTAGCAAAACAAGGACGTCCTACCTTTTCTCCTTCTCAGAGGATCAACAAGAGAAGCTTTCCCTTGCCCACTGAGGGGTCCTTAACAGACACAGAGGACAATGGTAAACAAAAGGGATCTATGGTAAATGATGAGTGGTCTGCAGTACGACTAATGGCCACAGCAGTCACCCACCTGTTGCTGAGCCAAAGTGCTAGCCTGCTGAGATAGCAAAGGCTACTTGCTTAACATTTTCTTTCTGTGGTTGGAAGGGCTGACCTTGAGACGCACAGACTGTTCCTTGGTTAAGTCAAAAATGGTAAATCTTTCTTCTGGAAAACAAGCAGCAAATGACAGTAAAAATAAAGTGTCACTTTTCACAGACAAACACAGTAAAAAGCACTTTAAAATGGGTTGCCATCTCCACAAAGTAAAATAAACACATTTTTTTTCCCCAAGCAAAAAAGCTTTTCAATTACTCTGAACAACTTTTTTAAACTGACAGGAAAAAAGAGTGCTCATTTTTGAAACACCTTTATTGAATAATCACAAGTGACATAGGGAAATTTACATTTACACAAAAGTAATCAAACTGTATTAACATATTAACAAACATTATACCTCAGATATACTGCTATACATCATATAACCTAAGCAAAATTACATAAATTATTCAATTCCTGCCCCCCCTTTTTTTAAACAAGAACCATCTTCATTAAACCGTCACGACATAAGCAATCACACATTTATATAAATGAAAACGAACCACACCAACACAATCCTAGTTGCAAGCATTTTACATCACAAACCATACTGACACACTCCCAGTTGCAAATATTACACATCACTTACAATCTACCCAACTATTTTCGCTCAAACATTACATAGCTCATTTAAGTCCTGCATTATTTTAAACCTCATTCCTCCCCTGCATGTACTGTTCCCACAATTCTCATTTTTCTATGTAGTTTGCTCCTACCATTTTCTAAAGATCTCAATTCCAGCTGATTTATCTCCGTTACTAAATCCACTACTTCTAATATAGTTGGTCTGGATTCTGATTTCCATTTTCTAGTAATTGCTTTTTTGGCAGCTACCATAATTAGACACAGCAAGGTCTTACCATGTCTAGGCAATTCAGATTCTGTATCATAACTCAGAAAAATCATCTCCCTCGTCATACCCAATCTGCTCACTAAGCATCTATGACAGTGCATCCCATAGGGAGTCCTTAACGTCCGCCAACTCACCGCATTCCCAGAAAATATGTTCCCAAGTGCCTCTTTATTTCCTATCACATCTCCAACATTTGCTGTCTACCTGAGGAAAAATTTGCTGGTATCTACTTGGGGTATAAAAATATCTATGTAAACATTTCCAAGCAAAAATCTTAACTCTTTTAGATTGTATTGCATATTTGGGGGACATATATATCTTTCCATTGTTTCCTTGTGAATTGCTTATCCAGTCTCTCTTCCCAATCTTTTCTAACCTCCTCTGATTCTTATAGTTATGCAATATTTTACATCCTACTAATTATACCTTTTTTAATGTCAGCTTCTGTTCTAGACTCTACTAAAAAATCTACCAGTGTTGGTCTTTTGTTTAGGTCCCCACTTTTTCTTTCTCTTTGCCTATATTCTGATACTAATCTTTGATAGAGAAGGCAATCTCTAACCTGCAGTCCAAATACATTCTTGGCCTCTTCCTAGTCTATTACCTTTCCCCCTCTAGTTATTTGCTCCCAATACCTTGGTTCCTTTACCAGTTTTTTCCAATAAATTCCACACCCCTCTTGCCTATTATCTATATCCCTAATTGCATTCATCCCTATCGGCAGAATCACCTTTCTCCATTCCCAAGTTGGCTTAATTCTTGGAAGACTTTATGCTATTTTACGGATATAATATTATGTATGATTAAGGCATGCAGGTAGGTGCGAGCATGAATGGGCATGCCTTCGTTGAAGGTCGGGCGTCAGGCTGGCAACTCGGCACCGTAAAATCCACTGCCAATCATCCGGAGTTCCACTGTGACGACCCCTAACTAGGAAAAGCCGAAAGACATACATACATTCTGTATGATTACTGCTACTCTCTTTAAAGGCCTGCATCCAAAATCACAGTCTCTCCTTGATTCTTGAGCTTCCTCCCATTTCATCATCCCTTTCTACTTTAAATTATAGTTTTCTGCTTGTGCTATGTAAAGGAGCCTTAACTGTGTAGCTATGAAATACCCCTTCAAATTGGGTAATACCAATCTGCCCTGTTCTACTGGGAGAATCAGCTTAACTCACTTGACTATTGTTGTCTTCCCCTCCAAGATAAAATTATACAGCTCTTTATTAAGGAAAAAAAGAGTGCTCATGTTTAAAACTACAGTACAGTCCTGTGACAGTCCTTTAAAACAAAAACTCTAAGCTTTAAAATAACTTTCCTGAAGAGGAAAGTACCAATAATAAATAAAATTAGTAAATAGAAGTTTTTTTTCCCCAAAGGGAACTTATCTTCCCAGCGAAGGAACAGCAGAAATGGTCATTAAATCATTGAAAGCCTTAATGGACCATACTCTTTGGTGGTAGGTAAAGCTCTAAGAGGCTTGGTGCCAAGACTTGTCTTTTAGTCAGCTCAGCTCATGCTGCTTGACAGTTTGTATGCATGGAAGGTGCACTGAAGCTTTGGAAACTGGCCAGCTGTTAAATCCTTGGCAGGATACAATCCATATAGCTAAAGCTACTGTAGCAGTGATCAATACGCCGAACATCTGTCACATACAGGTTCACTTACCCTTCCCACAAAAGATGTTATCTATGACAAAGGAGTCTCTCTCCTCCATGAGACCCTTGTCTCTGCCTCTGATGATTTGTAAACCCCCCAAAGATACATTTCCAGCTAAGTGTCAACATGTCTCTTGGCATATGTTCCACAGTCAACCGAAAAATGGCAAATCTTTTCTGTGGAAAAGAAGCAGCAAATGCCAGTAAAAATATAAAGTCTTTAAAAGTAACTTTTTTTTTCACAAACACAGTAAAAAGTACTCTAAAAACAGGTTGCCAGCCACACAAAGAAAAATAAATACTTCTCCAGAAAAATGGATTTTACCCATCTTGGGGGTGTAAGCGGAGATATTTAATGTATAGTGTGACTTGACCATGGACTGCCTTGCACAGTCTTTAAAAACAATGCCTGCATCATTTATTTCCCGTGTGACACCACAGTGACACTGCCACTGTGTACTTGTCAGGACCCAAAGAAATGGACCACATGTTGCTGCTTTGCTTGTGCTGTCAAACTGTGCACAATACAGTCCACACAGATTTGGTGCAGCCACGGATTACTTTATGTCTACATCATTGTCAACACTGTTGAAGAAGATAGGTGTGGTGGTTGTGACAGAATGATTTTGCTGGTCTGGATGTTCCCAGGTCTGAATAATGGGTTGCCTCCTTCCTGGTAATTATGACATGAAGCATACAGCATGCTACAAATGACTTGCAGGCATTACTAGAAATGCCCCGCTGTACCCTCCAAACATGTCTAAGGAGTGGAAAAGGGCTTTCAGAAGGCTGAACTCATTCATTTAATGTTCATGGTTTGTGCATGGGTAGTATTGTACTGAATTTCATCCATAGTCTGCAACAGTATTCTCACGGGTCTCATCAACAGGGGAATCGGAAGGTATCCTATATTACCTGAAACACAGTGGGGACCAGGACTACCCAAGTGCTTACATTTGACAACGAGGTGCCCCTGTGGAAGGTCATCATGAAGGAAGCAGCAAGAGAGATGACATTTATGCCATAAGTGGTAATCATGGGACTGCCCAGGTGCTGTGTAAACACATTGGTTATAAGCCTCTGTGCACTGCATACTACCTGGCAATTGACAGAATGGTAGCCTTGCAACCTAAAAACAAAGCAGGATAGTTGGTATAAAATCCAAATCGTATTGATAAACCCGTCAGGCAGAGGTCTTAAAGGTATATATTTCATTAAGCCCTTTGCCACCGGTAACCCTTAACAATAAAATCCATTTTGTCTCCAAACATTCAGTATAAGTTCTTATATCACCCTCTCTCCTACTGAACCCTCAACTAGTCTACCACCATAAACTTAAAACTGTGTGATGTCCCTTCCCGTAAAACATGTTTTGACAGAGAACTCTTCATACTTACTTTCAAAATGCTATAAAGGAGCTCTCTAATCCTACCTTTTAAACACCTATTGGTCTTCCCAACATAAAACATCGGCAGATATTACACACAGCAAGATTAACAACATTCTTGGAACAATAACTACTTTGAACCATCAATTCATAAAAATGCTCAGTATCAGGATGCTGGAAACAATTGCCACTACTTACGTAACTACAAATTTTACATGATTTGCAATGAAAGGTGCTATACCCATTAGTACTTGATCAACCCTAAAAGACCATCGTCCTTGCTTGTAGAGAAAAATATTAGATGAGTGTTAGAGTGAACAGGCACTAGTTTGAGAGATACTACACATTTTTTGAAAAGGCTGCATGAATGGAGCACAGTTAATAGTAGAGAGAATTTTTTGCTGGTAACCCTTGATGTGGTGCTGGTTTTTACCGTTATTCCAGATGAAACAGGGATAGAATATACAAGGTCCTTTCTTTTTAAAAATTCTGATTATACTTCTGAGAGGATTTACTTGGTTTGTGCTCTGCTGGAGGTCATTCTTAGAAATAATGTGTATTTTTTTGCTGATAAGTACGCTAATGCTGTGCTGGCACATTCATTGGGAGTCTAGGCATGTTTTGAATACTGTTAACCCATTTTTTGTTAATATTTGGTTTTATGGACATCTTGTTGATGATTTACTTTTTTATTTGGTCAGGGTCTAGTGATTTGCTGAAAGATTTTGTTCTTTATTTACAAAACAGCATCTCATTTCTAAAGTTCACTTTAAGTTTTGCTGTTGATTCAATTGAGTTTCTGGATGTTAGGATTAATAATGTCAGGTGAACACAGTACTCAACTATTCATGAAAGGGTGTAAGAGAAATAATACTCTACATGCCGGTAGCATGCACCCAGGATTTGTTAAACAGAATGTTGTGAAAGGACAGTTATTTAGATGTGCTAGGCTGCACGACAGAGATAATGATATATTTGTGTCCTCTGACGGTTTAGCTGGCAGACTAATTCAGAGAGGGTACAAGGAGTCGGTTATTCATGAGGCTCAGAATGTAGTAGTATTACACAGACTAGATAGAGCCAAACCATATTTTTTAGCAGAAATCAGGGGAGGGATAGGCAATTTACCACTACAGATGGTCAGACAAGGATGTCTGCGACATACACTAGTGACTCTCATCATATTTCTGACATAGTAAAGAAGAACTGGAAGGTTCTAATGTTTGATGTTAAATATAAGGAGATGTTGGGAAACTCTCCAAGTTTGGCTTTTAAAAACAGCAAATCACTGAAAAAATTATTGTGCTATAAACCATTAAGTTCTACTAGGGCTGATCAAGTGATAGGTATGGCACCTTTCAATGCAAATCATGTAATATTTTTAGTTACACAAGTAATGACAATTGTTTCAAGCATCCTGATACTGAAACCTTTCATGAATTTATGGTTTAAGCTAGTTGTTGTTCCAGGAATGTTGTATATATTGCTGTGTGTGATGCCTGCTGATGTTTTTATGTTGGGAAGACCAATAGGTTTTTAAAGGATACGATTTGAGAGCACCTTTCTAGTACTTTGAAACAAAGTATTAAGAGTGCTCTGTCAAAACATTTTCTATTGGAAGGGACATCATATAGTTTTAAGTTTATGGTGGTAGACTGGTTGAGGTTAAATAGGCGAGAGGTTAATATAAAGATTTGTACTGAATGTTTGGAGACAAAATGGATTTTATTGTTAAGGGCTACTGGTGGCAAAGGACTTAATGAATATATATACCTTTAAGACCAACCCTTAGGTCACGTGTCTTCAAGAAAAGAGATGGCTATTTAAACAGGTTGATTCAGCTATATTGTTATATCTGATGAAGCACCCTGAAGGTGTGAAAGCGGTCATCTAATTTTAATTTGTTTTATGCTTTTATGGTGTTTCATTGTGTGATTTGGATTAAAGCATTTTTTCAACTCTGCCTGGCTGGTTTATCTATATGACAGAATGGTAGGCTTTCCTACGAAAATATTGCTGTCTGTGGAAAACACGTAGAGAGCGTTTATAGCAACATGTGTGCACTCCATCTTCTCAAGTAGTTCAGGGAGGTGGGTGATGGCTCACTCCTTTGCATTGTAAGTGTTGTATAGCAGAAATTTATCAAGGAATGTCTCAAGTGCTCAGCAAGCTGACACCTGTGATATATCCAAGGTGCCCCCTCCCTGTTGGTCTCTGAAAGGTCCCTGTAGCTAAAATGGTAAAAATCATACTTTGGTATCCACTGGTACAAGAAGTCTGTGTATACCTCCAGATTTGATATGTAGGCCATATAAGTCAGCCTGTGCCTGTAAACTACCTCTAGCCATATGGGTACAGCCCATCAGCTGCTGATCAGTTAGCTGATGTCATGTTGCCCTCTGCCAGTAATATTTTCTATCATGCTGCTTGTAACTGTCTCTCTTCCCCTGGCGGAAGCTAGCAGCACTTAAGGGCATCAAATGCTGCCATGCTACAACTACTGCTCCCAGCATTTTAAACTACTGCAAAAATGTTGGCATGCTTTTTGCTTTTATACTTGGATGCAACTTGCAACAACTTGCATGGCATCTCTACCAACGAGTATGATTTGTAACTTGCCTTTGTAGACAGCAAAATGCAGCTCATGATGCACTCATTCGATTGCAACTATTCATCTGTGAATTATTCTATGGTCATCTGTATAGCCCTGTTCCTGTTACATTTTGCTCAGTACCCTTTAGTGCTATGAATCACAAAGAGCTGCACAAACGTGATACTGGTGCAACAGCCCACTGTGTACCACACAGTCCAACCATGAATACCTAACCTAGAAGCCAGCTAGTATCCATAACTTGTCTCTTTCAGTTTTGCATAAGGTTAACAAAATGGACAGACCTCATCAAAAAGATGTAGCAAAAATACTATTCAGTAATCGAGCAGAACCTCAAATGACATTTCAAAACTATCAACAATATGAAATAAATACATCTAAAACAGTACCTTGGAATTTAAAGCACACTGCAGTGGAGTTTCTTTCATTTTATTTTGAATATTCACGTCAGCCCCATTTTCCAGCAATACGTGAATTATACCTTCATATCCCCAACGAGCTGCAATATGTAGTGGAGTATCTCCCTTGTCATTCATAATACCCACTCTACAAGAATAGATGTCATAGTAAACCAAAGCTTTGACACACTAAAAAAATGAATTAAAATAAGTTAGTTAGCTTTTCACAGAAACAGCTGTTCACATTACAAAAAGAAAATATAAATTTTCTTACAACTTTGAGTATATAATTTTTTTGCTTACATTTTTTTAAATAACTCTTTTTTTCCTCCAAACATCTTTATTAAAGTTTCACATATGACAAAGGCAATTTTACATTTATATAAATGACAACATACAAAATGATACTGCTTTAGTTGCAAACAGTTTACATTACAGACACCATTACAGACACCATTGAAACAACTGCAGTTGCAAATATTATACATCACTTAACAACCATCCAGTCACTGTCAGTTAACCATTATTATGGCTCATTCAAATCTTGCCTCTTAAACCTCATTCCTGCTCTGCATATATTGTTCCCACAATTCCCCTTTTTACTATGTAGTTTGCTCCTTCCCTTCTCTAAAGATCCCAATTCCAGTTGTTTTATTGCTGTTACTATATTATCTACTTCTAGTAAAGTTGGTCTAGACTTTGATTTCATTTTCTAGTAATTGACATTTTTAAATAACTCTTTACTTACCTTGGTAAACAGAAAACAAAGAAAACATGTACTTTACAAAATTCTTATACCGGACATTATCACTCCTTCATTCTTTTAAAACATGATCTGAATCACATGTAAGCACACACTCACTGATGCAATAAGACATACCATGCATATAGCCCTGCATAAGATAAGAAATCTATGCCAAAAAGAGGGCTTTAAAAAGGGATCTACTTATGCATGAGAATTACGGGTGTACTGTACTACTGCAGCATGTTAGTTATGTTATTCAGTATCAAGTGACTAAAACTTAATTCTGTACGTTTCAATGACTGTAATGCTTTACTGAAAACTGACAATGGTATGCATTAACACATATTTTAGGGATCACCACTGGTACTATATTGAAACACTACTGTTCTATTATCTACATACGATTAAGTGAAGAGTTATAGTAATGTAACAGCTGAGGGGTGCAAATAACTGATTAAATGCTGCTGTTTCTCACACAGCTTCTGCAGCATAACACTCGCTCAAAGAATTGTGTGCTTGTCAGTCAATACTTCATGTTTTAATGACTGTTCTGCCTTATAGTCTTTCATCAGCTTTAAGGCCTAGACTTAGACACTAGTCAATGAATTTTAAGTAATCTCAAACTTGCCCTTCATATTGCCTATGTGATCACACTACACAAGTATACACTAGTACTTAACTTCCTAAATCAAACTCTTTGATTTTAAATTTTCTTTCTTCATGTATTTATTGATCCTTTAGAATTACTTTGTTGTAAGCATGAGTAATATTTAGTACAGTTAAAAAATGCATATGACTCAGTTGAAATCCTTCTCACAGGCAAGCCTTAACTGTCATTTCTTCAAATGCCTGTTTCTCAGCATCCTAATTATCAACTCCCCTCTAAATTATCCAATATACCCATCTGGATTCTGCATCATCAACTTTTGTCTTGCAGTGTTTTTTTTTTATGCAAGTTCAGCCATATTACAGTTTATTAAACCCATCCCTCCTTCCAATCATTCTAGCAACTCTTTACCAGTTTTAAAGGCAACACATATCTGACATACAATCTTAAGAAAATACAACACTGAAGACACCAAACTTGACTTCCTTGTCACTCCCTCAAAAAAAAAAAAAAAACTTCCCATCATTCTTACAAGTATCTTTTTTCTTATAATACAATGAGACCTACATTTTGTAACTCATTTCTCTACAGTTCACACTTTAGTTAGTATACCAATATAATAACTTGATACAGAAGCCATCAGTTCTTAATCTGTTCCAAGGAGCAACCCTTTTAATTGTGCACTGTTGAGTTACAAGAAAAACATGAACTTAAAATTACAGACTCATCCCACTTGAATCAGTGAATCACTAAACCTTTTGGGAAAAAAAAAAAAAAAGCATTCACTTGCCAGTCAATAACCTGCCCATGCTTCCAAAATAACTTTAAGTCAACCCGCTTCAGACAACCCAACAGATGTGCTCTTAATTCAATAATTTTATTACTTGGATGACTGACTGCATCACTTTTAACCATTAGATCTATCAGAATCTGGACATACAGTTACACACTTGTTTTTCCTTTCACTGGTAGTCTCAAAAATGTCATGATAAACCAATAGTCTTAATAAACGGGTAACACTTAACCTGTAACAACATGTCAGCACAACAGAATGATGTTAACACTTGAGCATCTCACACCCAACTGACTCACGTATGGTAACGCATTACACTATGGTGTGTGTGCATTCTTAAAAGGGCGAGTCTTAAAATGGAAATGGTGACACAAACATATATATGGGTCTAGTATACATAACTGGATTGAAATTTCTAAAAGCCGAGACCATATGTTCGACTTTTGAAATTTCAAACATGTAAAACAAAAAAAAAAAAAAAACTATCTACACATTGCTAGCAGAGGGGCAAGCCCCCTCCATTCCCTGCTATTTAAATATACCAACTCAGAGATCGCACTACAGTGCGGAAAATAGAAATGTTCCCTTTCCCTGCTATAGGGAGCCATCTGTTCAGAACGTTTGAACTTCCAAAAGTTGCTCATATGGTCTCGGCCATATGAAAGTCAGCCTTTTGGAAGTTCGATCATCTGTAGGGGACCCATATATATGTATGAGTCTATACAATATGGTCAAAATCCCATATGACCAACCTGCAAAAGATCAAAGACAGAAACATCAAACTGGATTACCTCCAAAAGCTGGTAAGAGAAACAAAAGTGGTTTTTGAATGGGGGAAGCCCCCTGTGCCCCTCACACCCCACGCAAATTATATATTTATTTATTTTGCATTTGTTGACCGGGAATGTCCGACTGAGCCGAAGCCCTTTTTCAGCAGAGGCCCAAGGAGAAAAGCTCCAGTAAATACATATCACATTTAGTCATTATACAGATATTACAGAAGTGGAACATGGCAACCAGCTAGATGACTACAAGAGCATTTTTAAAAGTATACAGATTACATTTAGTCATCGTACAAATATTATATATACCAAATCATCAGAGATCACTTCACACTGGGGAAAGGAAAAACATCAGATTCCAAGAAATGCTGGAATGCAGTTCAGTGTTCCCGTCTTCAATCTTTTGCAGGTCAATCATACAGGATTTTGAC